>NC_143013.1:259388518-259679462 GCF_055824585.1 Amblyomma mixtum
TGGACGGGAGAGGGAGCTCGCTACCATCCCTGGTATGATTGATCGATAAACGCCCTGTAGCATTCGTATAACGTCGTCTTTCAATGTAGCATACATAAAGTACACCTCCTCGATGTTTGTGCATTGAGAAAGCGCTGAATTTTGAAGGCGACAGATGCCTCAGAGTTTCTTAAATGGTATCGCCGTCGGCGTGTGGACGAGGGTTCAGGAGGCCACTGTCGTGAAGGTGAAATGAGGATTGTTTAAGGATACACATGCACACACACTCAGCCAGTGCAGGATCATGACATTATCGGATGGAAGGCAGTCATAGGTTCTCCCTCCCTCCTTCCCCCCCCCCCAAAAAAAAAATATATCGTATATGTAGAAAATTTTACAGCCACCTGTCAACCGTGGCAGGTAGTAGCAGAGCGAATTGCCATCTGCCACGGAGAGAGCGGAGGGCACTATAACGGGCCACTAAACACTTTCTACAATGTGTCACGTACTAACCGAAAACCCAGCGCACAGACTCTGGTCAATTAGAATATTATCCAAAAGCGTCTGGGCCTGATGTCCATATGGGCTTTATAGTGAATACTGTGGAAATTGTGGTTATCATAATTTTGCCGATTCTCAAGGGGCTTAGAGCAATAAGAGCTCCGAGAAACTAGAAGCGAAAGCCCTCCATATTCTCGCAGCCATGTAGAGAAGCCGGGCTTAAGAGTTGGAGGCCTGCGGTACATACGTGGACGATTACCATGATATGGTTTCATTGCTCTTGGTACATCTGCAGGATACGACTCAAATTCGACAAGGCTAGAAAAGTGTCAAGTGTAATTAAATGTACAGTGTCTTCTTTTCCTTATCTTTCTCCGTTGCGCTCGTTGGCCGTCACGTCAAATCAACTCGTGCATCAGTTCACGTTGTTCAGCTTAATAGAATGTCATGCATAGATGAACTGGTCGGCATGTGGGTATGCGTACGTTTTTCATACACTGGGAAAAAAAGTGGCTGAATTGCATTCTGTGGCTTCGGATGAGCATGGCAGGGGATCACGCATTGCGTATTTTTGAACTTTTATGCGAACCTTGTAACAGAGTCAAGGTTTGGGAGAACGAGTTAAGAGACGGAAGAACTCCCTCGTTCAGGACTGCGGTCACACCTGCCGATATTTGTGTTATACAGAGGCGCCTGCAACGAAGAAATTCTGTCGCAGTAATGTGCTTACACTGACAGACGCCATTTGCAACAAATGTGGATACCCCCGACAACAAGAACAACGAACTTGTTCATCTGTTCTCGGATGAATGTGCTTCATTACGAACGTTTCCATAGTGGGTAAATGCTCTGCCAAGGGCTGCGCTGCGACGCACCTGGAGCCCATATCTGCTGCACACGTTGAAGCTCAGCCTGGGAATCAGTCTGCCGCTGGTGTGGCTCGCCGTAACGATGACCAGGAAGATGAGGTACCTCAGCGATGCGGGCTGGGAGAAAACACAGGGACCAGAGTGATGGTCGTCAGTGGATGCGATCGAATCTAATGTGAAAGCACTATGGCATATAAAGCACAATATAAGGACAAAGCAACAGTTACCCATTACCTCCTATTTTCTTCATCTCCAAAAAGAAGCCTCTCGAAGGGTGCCCATCTCCCCGTTAACAGCTGCCCCCTCGCGAATCCGAGTTCACTCCAGGAAGCGTAAAGAAATCAAATGAACACCGCGTGCAAATGGCAGTTGGCCTGTTATGAGTGATTAATGCGTCCTAATCACAGATAGACAGGTCTGGGCGAAAACAGAACTTCTATAAACAAAAAATAATAAACAGAAATCAAAATATCGGTATCACTGCGTCCTAGTCACAGATAAACAAAGAATAAACGGAAATCAATATACCGGTGTCGCCATCACCGGCCGATTTCGCATTTAAGCTGCTAGCCTTCGACACAAAAACTCGCCGTCGATTTCAGAAGCTATGCTACACCACTATTCACTTCCAGACGGTGCTCATGGAGCCCATTTTGGTGTAGGTGTCAGGAGTTTGAAAAGAGAGGCGGAAAAAAATTTCAATGCAAGAAAAAATTTGTTCTTCGCTGCCGCAGAAATGCCGAGAGAGCCAGAAACAGCCACAGAATTGAGTTTTACGACAAGCACAGAATGTATGGAGTTAGTCCTCAGTGTCCCTTTGTTGTCGTTTAGAAATTCGCCTGTGGCAATACACGTTTCATTTGCCGTCCTTAAAATTGCGCGCGTCAATAGTGAAACGAAAGCTGTAGATATCAGCCACGCGCGTAAACGAGCGACAGCTTCCTTGTACTGTGGGATGCGATGGGCGCCATTGTTAGCGAGTCATAGGCGCCTGCAGTGGTGTATAGTGCGTGCACGCAGTAATTAGCGCGCAGAGTGTGTATTATAATACCGTGAGGAAGGCGGCGGCAGCCTCGTCGGCGCCCAGTGTTCGCAGCGCGGGCAGCGTGACGAAGGGCGCCAGGGCAGCCACGCATCGGGGCACCGAGTTGGTCATCCACCAGCACAGCGGCAGCAGCAGCGAGTACAGGCACAGGCTCTCCTGCGGCGAGAGCGTTATATTCGAGACATAAGAGGTTTCCTTTCTTCTTTTCTTACGGAAATAGCACCATATATGGCACCTCCGGTTTCAACGCTGTAAAAGAGAGAGACAGGGTATATCCCAAACAAAAACTTTCTCGCGTTTACGCGCTATAACGAGAACGCTGCTTAGGTGGGCCCTGCAGTGCCCAGCTCTTTTTCGATATGCTCCTGTGACTATGGGACGAAAGCAGGAGGGCCTGATACTAATATGCTAGAGAAACGTCCTCCTAACGAACCGTTTGTTTCTTGTGGGGGAGGGGGTGATACCCGTGCAAGTTCATCACTCCATTGAAGGGGAACAAACCTGTATTGTTTCTATTTTTTCTATGTGGACGGCTGTAGAAGGTATGTTGCACGTGCGCAGCATATTGTACAGTCGTCGCCGTGCGTCGTGCTCGAACCGTTGATAGCTGAATTACAGCTCCCACAAGAGGTTCCGCCAGTCCTAGGCGCACGTAAATACCACGACCATGAACTAACCTGAATGAACTAGGCTATTCTTATTGATATTCATCGATCAGTGCCTCAAGTTCGAGATTTTGGGCAAACTACGTATGCAAAGCGGAAATTTCATCGATGTTCTATACAACATGAGAATGACTATATTCCTTCCAAAAATATAGTTTTGCGCAGTTATACGAAAAAGATATGAAGAGTAGCTTAGCAGGGATAAGAATTGAACGCTAATCTATGCTGCGCGATGTTACCAACCGAATAAACGGGATTGCTCCTTGACTAGCGTCACTCCGAGACCGTTAGTAATGGGCATCAGTACAACTCAGTGCGCACACAACGTACCGGTGTTCCGTGGTAGATCAAGGGAATCAGATAGAAGGGCATGAGGAGGCCGACGGACCCGTACAACTCAGGCTCGTCCCCGCCGACCGGCTGGATCAGAGGCTTCGCGGTGGTTGGTGTCTCCGGCTGCAAAGCGCTCGGCCCGAGGCCTGACAGCGAAAAGCAAACACAACTACGTTACATACCACTCAATAAGTGTACGGCGTTCATAGCACCCCAGCCATATGATCGTCAGGCAACTCTGAAGACATGTTTCTCAATAAAGTTTATTCTGTTTTTGCAGATTCTAATGGAAGCTGAAAATGTCCTCACAGCCAGGGCCAAAGTGTCTCCCTATCAATTTCTTTCCTACAATAGCGCACATCCGCCACCAGTGCAGCCTATAGTATTCTCTGCACACCACGGCTGAAGAATAATTGCTTTCCAACCTAAATGCCGTGTACAATGCCGCGACACAAAAGAAGACGCACTTGCAAGTGAACGGCTGTGTGTTCGCAGTGCGATTCTCGCCGCCATCTTCGGCAATGATGCACTCATTAAAGCACTTTTTGAAGCCCGCCTCAGATTCCGAGTCTATGGTCAAATACACGAAGCCCACCTCAAATACGGGGGGTTTTAAGACCACCAGTGACTGCATAGAGGCGCGACACTATCAGATGTTCTTCCATCTCTAACAACAGCCAGGAGGTCGACGTTGCGAGAGTCGGACTGCGACGAGGGCGAGGTAAAGCAGCCCATACCAATCCCGTTTCGGCAGTGTAACGCTACTGGTGTAGGACGCATCTAAGGGCGGGTAGAAGGCAAAATTGAGTCAATAGCCCTCGTACTGCAGCAGCTCGCGCCCTCGTAACCATATGGCATGGTGATGACCGTGAAAACGTGCTTACTGGGGGAGGTCAAAGATTGGAAGTTCTTTGGTGCACTGTCCATCTTGAGCGAGGACACCCGCTGAACAGAGATGTCGGGCGAAGTAGCCGGCGACGTGAACACGGAGTTAGACTTATGGGCAGAGCGCAGCTTGTACTTCGTGGAAACTGGGCGGGGTCAAGAACATCCGGGCAAGGCAGCATGAGCCACTTCTTCACGCGAGCGCGAGGACGGAAACACCTACCTTCGTTGTCTTCGTTCAAATAATATTGAGTAACCGTCGTTTAGCTTCCCGGTAGTGTATTTCGCAAATCGTTTGCTGTACAGCATATGGCCTTTAGTTTCCGCATAGTGCATTCTGAAAGTTTCATACAAAACAATAAACTTCGTAAAACCCTGAAATAGTTTTGTCCCCTAATTTTACCCAAAAGGCAGAACAAATAAATCGACAATCCCACAAAAAGTATGTCGCGATCAACCAAGTACCACTCTATGCTCGTAGTAGTATTCTGTGGCATGCCGTAATGTGTTCAATTGAGTAGGATATGCGCAGAGTGTGGGACCGGGCCGCCATAACTGGTGGCGCTGCAATCGTGGGCTGTGCAAGCCAGAATTTGTAGAGAGGAAGACTTGCCGTGGTGGCCCATGGAATATGCTTTCTTGTCGATAGAAGACTCTGGTTTTACACCCGGCCATTAAGGTCGCATTTCTTTGGGGATGAGATGCAAGAATGTGTTTTGTTATTTGAATTGTGAAACATTATGTACAGCGCGAAAAACTAAGACAGGGGAAGAAACACGCAAACAAACAAGCGCTGTTTTGCGTGTTTGCGTGTTTCTTCACCTGTCTTAGTTTTTCGCGCTGTACATAATGTTGAACGTTCACCAACTCGCCCAGTTTTCGGTTCTGCTTGAATTGTGATATAGAATTTTTCTGTAGAGCCCCGCAAATGCTTGGAATGCTTGAGAAACACGCTCATTAAGAGGCACATTCTCAAGCATACATACAGAGAAGACGCCAGAATGATAAGCCATCTGCGTGATCGCACGACCTCGGAAACTCTGCTCGAGGTAATTTAAGCAATTTTATTTCCACTTTGTGTACACGGGTGCGAAGCAAATAACACATTTGAGAGAAAAATGTTATGGATTAAATCCCTGCGAATAAAAGCATTTAGGTCAAGCTACAGTTCTAAGTATACTGGATGACAGCAATCACGTGTGCTGTACAAAGCAGTGAGCCAGAGGCAAAAAGACTAAGATTAGCTCGTCTTAAGCGGACCCTTAATTCTCCTATGTAAAAACGTGCGGATAAGGACAACATAATGAAATGGAGCGAGTCGTTCATTCGTTTATTCATTCATCGTTTCCTTAAAAACCTGACGTCATTGTATAAATTGGAGCAAACAAGAGATTTATCTGCGCAGTTATCTATTCTTTGAGAGGGTACTTGTGTATAATATGTATCGCCGTCTACACTAAGTGCGAAAATGGCATATCTATTCATATTATACGAATGCGACGAGCAGAATGGGGGATTATACGCTGTGTACAAAAAATGGCCTATACTATGGAGTAGTATGTACAATGGATCGTGTGAGTATAGTCGCACATATTTCACGGGCGTCTTCAGAAAGGCGGGAACGAGGAGATGATTTTGCGGCCGTAGAGTTTCTGCGGAGGCCTGAAGTTGTCGACGAGAGGACCGTGCCCTGGACGACCTTTGATTCTGCGGAACCCGGCCATCTGTTGTGAAGAAAAATAAAGCATATATGTTCAATCGAAGTAAAATGCTGCCGCTATGTGGAACAATCAGTTTAAGATCCGAAATAAGCTTTTTTTTTCTTATTAGCGGCAGTTCTTTAGACAAGGCGACAAGGCTGTGGAAAGCAGTAACAGCTAAAGAACCTACTGCTGGCCGAGTTGATACTTCGCGCGGAACCGTATCCGCGACTTCATGCAATTTTATGATGAAAAGAGATGTCTGTAAAAGGCTATGCGTTGAAGAAGAAAAAGAAAAGAAAATATTGCGAGTGCAAAAGTAGCATGCATAGTTTTACGTAACCTGTCCGTCAAACCTTTGACATATGAGAGCGCCAGCTTCAAGGTTCAATGGGATAACATGACCATTTTGATCACATTCTTGAGAACATTTACTCTGCGACTCCAGTGGACAACATGAGAGAGTTCTTGATCCCAACGAACTATGCTGACAGATTTTCCCCCGAGAAACTGCAATACACGGCTGTCGATCCAATCACCACGTTACGCTTTACAGCTTCTGCATTACAAGCCATCTACACAATTGTATCTCTGCCTCTGCACAGCTTTCGTGAGTGTATGTATGCCTGCCTTGCGCATGCGCGGCCATACCACAGCCTCCGAGACGAATGCGGGCCTGTGGAAGACTGTCCAGCGCACAGACTCCGTGCATGGTGGCGTGGTGAGAGAGCCGCGGTACGTGAAGAACTCGTGCCGTGCCACGGGCGGCATCAGCCTGTCCAGCCTCAGCGGGAGCGGCGCGTTGGCGTCCGAGCCTCTGCCCCCTCCACGGCTCACCACACGGCGCGCCATCCACGGCAGCAGGCGCCGACGCGTACGCGTTCGGGTCGCGTTGCCCTCCAGGGCAGCAAGGATGCCGCGCACCGTTTTCACGGAGTCGAAGTTCACGAACGTCATCTGCGTCGTCGTCCAATTGACTCGTTGCGATGGAAGGCTGCCACCGATAACGTCGGCCTGACATTAGTGTTGCAGCATTGCACACCAGAAGGCGACCTTGTGCCGCCACCGTCCAGCACCCACGGAATGATAGCAAGTAGACAGATCTTAGGAGTCGCTTGAAGCTTTCTGGCTCCCATTTTTTTTTAACTTTTAGCTGCATTTTGGCTCCGCAACGATGACGCGGGCCAAATTTTCTTTTTATGGCGATGCAACTCGTCAACAGAAGTTGTTTTACTTAAAATTAACTCAGTCTGTCACACAGGTTCACTACTATGCCGAAACATAAAACGAATCATTTCTACGTACGCCACAGCATTCTGGCAACATAAAACTAGAACGCTTTCCATCAGGCTGCACAAACAACGTGGTACGGTTTGGAGTGGGAAAGTAATTTTTTTTATAACTGCACATGCTTTGCTAGGGAACTTGTCCTTAACAAGGAACACTCTAAAAAGAGTACAAGAAGCCTCAGGCAAATCTAAAGCCTACACCATTGTCACAAAATTCGGCGCATTTTAGGAACAAACAAAGAAAAACCGCCGCGCGCACGGCGTCTCGCCAGCGCGAGCCCGACGGGGGAGAGGGAAAGCCCCAGCCGAGCGCGTGCCTCTCTCCACCGCCGCGGCGTGCGCCGAGGAAATGAGTCATCCCCGCCGATTATTCTCGAACATGCGAGTCGGTTCTACGGCTGACGGGGGGAAAGGGCGTAGCCTTGCGTGCACTAAGACACGTCCCCCTCGCCCGTCGGCGTCGGCGCCGCTCAAGAACACGCTCGAAACTTCGAGATGCGACCCCCGACCTCTGACCAATGGGGACGCGCGGCCGGTGAGAAGAGGAAAGGGAGACAGCACTGCCAATGCTGCGTGTATGTGCGCGCCTACTCGGGCGCGAACAACAAACAGACGGGAGAGCGAGCCTATAAAGAAGGACGTTGACCGCTATCAGTCAGTCCGGACCGCCGTTTAAGCTTCATCGAAGCGCGCCCGTTCGACTCCCGGGGAAAACACCACTCGGCCAGCCACGGACCAACGAGGCAACGTTCGCCAGTCTGCGGGACGGCATCGTCGTGGAATTCTGGTCGTCGGACTGCCGCAGTGCCCGGTGAACAAATTGTGTTTTGTTTGTTTATCTCTCTCTTGTGTTAGTGCACTTTAGGTGCAATATTGCCTCTGTATTGTATTCTCTCTCGGGTTTAACTTTGCACGAATTGCATTGTTTGTTAATCACTTGGTATGTGTTTGTACGAGTGATTGTGAAATCCTCTGTATCGTCTCAATTGCTGTATAAACTTTGTTATTGTTTGTGAACCTTTGGCTCCGACCCATTCTCTGGCTTGCGACCAGCGAAAGCTGGGCACCGAACGCCCAAAAACCTCTTGTCACTTGGTAGCTGGTCTCCGCTGAGTTTGCCACGCTGAGTCGAGGGCATCTCCTTCGAGTCCGAGACTGCTACCCCCACACGCTCTAAGGGTGTCTGGGAGCTTCCCACGTAAAAGTGCGCGAAGTCTGGGTGACAACCATATAATTACTATGGAGTTGCTAAGAAGTAGGTCAGTATACTGTGCGACATTTCCGTCCTGCATGTATGAACTTCCATTCTGGTAGTTCAAACAGACCGCCGCGGCACATATTCCTGAAGGTAAATCTTAATAGTAAACTCTTGGCCTCCTCGTACCTATCGCACAACAAAGAATGATGGAGTAATTAGACGGATCCACATTCGTTCGCTTGGGTGGTACTGACGTTTCAACAATCTGAGTACGCTTTTCATTATTTTTCTGCATGTAATCCTTAATCAGACCAGTCCTGAAGCGCATACTGAACCACTGTGCACTAGACGAAAGAAACAGTTGCCATCTGTTATCTCATATCGCAGCCGCCGCATCTATAGGTACGTCTCAGCGCCGATAATTCATTCAAATAACTGCAAGCTCTTGAGCTTCGTATGACTGCTATTCCTAAGAGCTGCAATGTTACGGAGCAGGATCGCAGAAGAATTTGACGTCTTTTCGTTACGATACCGTACATCTGCTTTGCTGTCGGCGGACGCAATTTTAGAGGACACTGGATGCATTGACTTGTGGGTCGGATAATTAGTATAATGCTTTCCTGAAATGACTTCGACACCTGGTAGCAGTGTTATGTGGCGGCTTTGCCGACAGAGCCAAAAATTTCGCCTTCTAGAACGCTCTCACGGATGAACAACTTTGGCTCTGTACCCCAAAAAATTGTTGAAGTGCCTCTAACAAGACTGGCAAGCACTGGGCATCGAGACATACTCAGTTCCCCTAACATGATTACCCACGATGACCTACTGTGCCGCAGAGCAGAAATGCTCTGGTGGTTAGCGCATCAGCATGCGGGATATACTGGTCTCAATCAACAGTGCCACCGACCTCCCATCGGATTTTCATGGGGTACAAGCTTTAGCCTTCGGTCTGGTACTCGGGTTTCTCTGGGTTGAAATACTTTGAGAAAGGGTGTCTGATTAAACTGTTGTCGTGACCAAACGGCAACGGTGCATCTTAAATTATTGGAGGTACCTGAACAGCTGAGAATCAAGCTTCTTTTAGCACACTTAGAAAACCTCTTTTGTTTCTCGTCATTTTAGCGAAGCTATGAACCTTGCCTTTCATAAAATCTGGCATATCTGCGCGTCTTGCTTGTCCGTTCTCATTTCGCTCTGTTACGTAAAGAGCTGTCAGTGTTGCATATGACGCGCCACGCCACAATTGCGACACATGTGTCAGCATTCACATTTCTTACGAGCCACGCGGCCCCAACACGCCAGCACACGACATTTAACGCTCCTGCTCAGCGACCACGAGGCGCCCCGCATCCTAACTTTCTCCTACGAGCGTCCCCCTTGACAAGCCACGATGCTGCGCCTTAAGGCAGCGGAGTCGTAAGGAGAAGCATCTTCAAGCAACACGCCTGGACTTGTCGCAAGAGGCCAGACAGCGAGGCGCCGTTTCCTCCTCTCCCGGACGCCACCACGCGCGGCAAAATTTGAAGCGGTTGGCCGCGTGGTCGCTGGTTCGTCCTTTCGGACTGCCGTCGAGTGCTGCCTTTGGATTGGCCAGTTCTGAGGGGCCACCGTTCCTCAGGCTATAAAAGCCCCACCGCTGCAGCTTGAGAAGGGAGGGATGACCGAGAGGCGCCGACGATACGAGACGCGTCGGCGAGGCCCTCCCAACTCTGCAGATCCGCCGAACCTCCTACGTATCAATAATCCAGTTATTTCATTCTTGTATCCTTAAGTCTTCAAATAAACCTGTTTCCTTATTCGAAAAGAATCCGGCCACTTCTTGCTAACACATGCAATGGTCTCGGCGCTTCAACGATTCGTTTGCCAGCTACGCAGCGCACTTTTGCCTCATGTGTCACACAAAGCATCACAAGGCATCACAAAGCATCACACAAAGCACACACGCCGGCCTCATGCCAGCAAGGTCTTTATGCAGAAGCACTTGGCTGCAAGCCAGTGGTTGTATTTACAGGGCTGAGTGAAATAAATGCAAGCGGCGCATGCCTTTCCCAAAGGGAGCTCCCGTAAAATTTTGACTACAATGAGCGCAACGCCAGTAGATGCTGCTACACTGTATCGCGCGACACACACTTATAGCAGCAGTCAGGGATCATCCGTCATGAAGGCTCATTTCAACACGAATGTAACCCCTCACCGGCGGTACGTCACGAAACTGGAAAACCGCGGCCTTCAACTACAGCGCCTCTTTCATTCTTCTTTCTTTCACTGCCTGCTTCATCGTTCCCCTCACAGAGTGGTTCAGGAGCCGAGCGAGATTGAAGGGACTGCGCCTTTTCCCAAGGTGCCACCCTTCCGATTAAAGACTTTCCCTCCTCCTCCTCCTTTCTTCATAACCATTTTTCCACCTTGGTCCCTAAACTTCTTTGAATATTTATTTACACGCCGGCCAGTCACCCATTCCTTCCTTTTCCTCCCCAACCATATCTTCAGAAGGGAGGTCTGGCTCAGCACTCACTACATGGTTCTCCGAATATCATTGGTACATCATACAGGTCAAAGTAAAGGGAATGCTCTCCCCCTCTATCCACCGCCTCATCGGTTCTCTCAGGTGTATTAGACGAGCCGCAGTGGCTCAGGGGTTACGGCGCTCGGCTACTCAGGCGATGAACTCGGGTTCAGTCCTGAGCGCAGCGGCCGCGTTTCGATGGAGGAGAAACGCAAAAGGCGCCCTGCTGTGCGCAGTCAGTGCACGTTAAAAATCCCTACGTGGTCTAAATTATTCCGGAGCCCTCGGCTACGGCACCACTTTCCCTCTTCCTTGTTTCACTCTCTCCTCTATTCCTTCCCCCAGAATGTAGTTGAGGTGTTCACCATGTATTGAGGCAGCTAATGCGCCTCTTTACTAAATCAAAATATAATGCGACGGCTTTAGAACCTCAGAGGGAAGAAAATATGCCGTTGGTAATAAAATATGCTAATTGCCTGGAGGGAAATGACATCACCAGACTGGAAGACGTCATTTTCGGTAAAGGCAACAACTTCTAATGCTATCGCACTGCAAACAAATAGCGTTTCTAGGAGTACCCGTAAGCTTTTTTTTTTTTTTTTGCGAAGCTTGATCACTTATGATATTTTTATTCTTTTGCGCAATTTTTCTGTCAGTCCCGATTGCAGACACCTGCGGTGGTACTGCTATGCCTTTCCGCACACTATTTTCTAACAATAGAAATTGGTGGCGTGCACATACCCTGTATAAGGTTGCAATGATGGCAAGCCCGTCCTCCTCCGTGGTCGCGTTTGCGGCTGGGTACTTCTGGTTCGTATAAACCAGCTGCGACTGAAATACAGTGCAGAAACGGGAGCAAGGAAAATCAATTTTTTTTCCACGATCGAGTAAAAATGGAAAGTGGCTAAAACGACAGAGGTCAGTGAGAAATAATACACTACAATATTTCCCAGCCAAAAATTACAGTTGTTCTCATCCTTATATCGAGAGATGGGTGTGCCGGAGACAGCATCGAACACGGGCTTTTTTTTTCTTACATATAGACTGGTTAAGAATTCCGTTGACTGCTGTACCATTGCACAGAACAAGCCTGCCCTCGTCTAGCAAAGAAAGGCTTGTGCAGTACGGTGGCCGCTAGGTATTAGATGGCGAGACCCTCAGAGGAAGCTTGCTCAGAGCCTGACTAGAGTTGTTTGAAGGACGCTAGCGTTGTGAATGCGTTAGTCACCGTGGTGGGGATGCGGCGACGTTTCGCGGCCCTCATAATTCGGAGAGTTTGCTCGAGCCTAAAGTCGGGCGTCGCATGACTGCGTATGCGCAACGCTGAATACACAGCCTTTCTTGCCGCACCGAGGTTTTCAGCCTTTACGGACCTCTGAAGCGACATGATGGATTGGTTTGTTGCACCTTCCTCACAGATAATGCACCGCGGCATTTGAATCTTACCACCTCCTGGCTGCGGCTTTTTTTTATTTCAGTCCTCGATGACTGACCAAATTAACATTACATCAAAAGTCGGACATAGGATAGGTGGTCAATGGCCATGCTGACTTGGGCGCAAAAGAAACGATATGTAGCACAGATTTCGCACGCTTTGTTCCATTGCTCACGCCGACCTCCTGTAAGTTTGCCAACAAAAGCGCATCGACGTCACTGTTGGCAAAAGCAGGTGAGGCTTGCGTTAGGCGTTTCGCGTGCTCGTTCAGCGCCTCTACGCGTTCCTTCTGCGTCCGTTTCTGCGAATGCAGCGAGCCTGCGTTATAGCCTCATTGGTGGCGGGTGCGTATGCTAGCTCTCTCACCGGCGCTCCATTTTCGTGACGTCATGGCGTGGAGGAGGAGCACTCAAAAGGCATATAATAAGGGGCAGCAGTACTGAGCACAGGAAACGTTTCAACGCATCCATAGGATGTTCTCCCCCTGCAGGTCTATTGTCACTCAGGCGGTTTATTACGCGACATATTTAACACATGGCAATGACGTATTCGACAAGTGAGAGCACCTCCATGGGGTAGGCGACGCCGTCGATGCGGTGCTCGGAGCCGTGGCCCGGACCGGAGCCCCAGTGGAAGAGCGCGTGGTGGAACACGTAGGTACCCGGAAGCGGACCGCCGCTCACCGTCCGCTTCGTCTTGTCGGTTGGCGATGCTCGGAGGGTAACTGGAATGCCGCACAACGCTCTTAACTGACGCGCGAGACTTCTAACAGAGTGCCGTAAAGAAGGAAACGCCGTATTCACAAGTGATGAGAAAATAAAAATATGGAAAAAAAGTCGACACTTACTTTGCACCCCGTAAAAGCGTTTCAAAAACCTAGCATTTACACGGTCTCTAGGTACCGCACTTAAGGGAACATAAAGGCTCCCTGAAACGCTTTGAGAGTGGCCAGGAATGTGTTTATTATGTACGGCAAAGCGCAATGAGCTTTCAAGCCGCTTACAAGTCCTCAAAAATGAGCCGATGATAATTTTTAACGCGAAACCATTCTCATCAGTCAGAAAATCCGTGTGCACTACTGTGCTCAGTGGCACAGTGGGCAATCGGGGCACGCAAGGGCGTGCACCACTGTGCCCGTGGCCACAGTGGTGCTCATCACTGCATGCCCTACTTATCTTGTATCTGTTGTCATTCAGGGAATGCAGAAGCAAGCAAGCCCGCACGCATGCGTACATATAACGTGCTCACGCGTCAGGCCGTTGTTGTCGACAGTGTAGTTCCGGAGTGAGACACTGTGGCCCCGAAACCGGAGCGGCTTCATGGCCACGTCGTGGATCACGTGGAACGTCTCGATGTTCACCGGTGACTGCCGCCTCCCGCCGCACGCGTTGTTTTCGATGCACCCGAACTGGGCCCACGACCAGCTCTCTGCGGGGCCAAGGGTAAGGTTAGGTGTTATACTGTCCCCTCTTGGAGGTCTCCCCCACCTCAGAGCAGAATCATGCATATATAGGTCGACGAGTGTGCCCCAACCAGTAGTAAATGAGCAAGTATAGCTGCACCGTGTGGAAAAGGAGTGTGGACGCAAACGTTGTAGGGAATATGCTTTTAAAAGAGATTTCGGCCTTTTTAGGCCTTTAAGAACTGGATTACAATTACGAGACCTTTGATTGCAAGGCGAATCGCTGACTTTATGCAGGCTTTATGATGGAGCCAAAGGTGCGACAGGCAAACAGCGAGTAGTCCTCACATCACGGAGGGTAAGAGGTGTGGTTTTGCGAAGCCATTCACAGCAAATCGAAGGTAGGCTGAAAGTACCCAAGGGAGCTTCTGCTACTTCAAGCACGAGGATGAAACAAGGAATGTCGCTTTCACGTAATATATGGGAGGCGCATTTTTACATCTTCCGCTTTACGTGCCCGGGAGTAATATATCAGTGTGCTTCGTGACTGTCACTACCTTATTCCAGTTGTCAATAGAATGTGCAATGCAGAAGCAGTCACATAATTCCCCTTAGGTGTCCTGTTTGAGTACATAAACCGGCGAAAAATGCGACCTGACCTTGCAGCCGCCACAGTGTTATCTGTTCGTAGCCGGTGTGCTTAGGCACTGGTTATGTTGTTGTTGCTCAAAATAGCCGATCCGGATTTAGAATTACAATCGGAGCCGTCTCCGAAATGATTCATAGACAAGTAGTAACGTAAGGTTAAAACACGTAACACGCATTAAAGAGCGCCAGGCAGCCGAAATATATACGGCACCTATCACTATAAGGTGTGACAAATACACCGCAGTGGTCTTTTGTATTTTGGTACGTCAAAGCAGTAAGCAGACTTGCTGATTGCATTATTTATAGCAAGCATTATGATTAGTGAGGAGTTCTGTGTCTGGAGAGCTGGCACTGATTACGAGACGGATATTTTAACATACTGCTCACTTACGATCGTTATCATAGCTCCAACAGCGCTGGCCTTCTCCTTCGATGAGGTGAGGAGACATGGAAAGTAAAAAGAAAAAAATGGAAACAGAGTCCGGCGTAAAGTAAAGAAATGAGGACAGCAAGTCTATTGTGACAGAAAAATGAAGACTACGAAGTGCGTACGACGTACACATGTATCACATATAAGACATGTGCACGTCGTGTGAGCCCCAAATGTCATATCGAGCAAGCGCAACGCTGAGTCCATGCTGCGCAAGCGTGAATGAACGCGCAAAGCCATCGCTGCGCACGCGCGAGGGAAAAAATAGATTAGAAAGAGCTGGAAAGCGTCGTGTTCGACTGGACAGCTGTCATCCTGCGAATATGTGAAGAAAAAAAAATACGAGACTAAAGCAAAAGCCATTTGTGAACAAACTGCAACTTTCGCGTTGCGAGGCTGGCCCGACCTGTTGAGCTTGTGACTGGCTCCTGTTAATCGCTTCCAGGGCAGCGACCGTCGATTGGGCGAGTCTGCACGAAATAAAAAAAAAAAAGAAAACGTCCATTTAATTCATCCGAAAGATAATCATGACTCGCTGCTCACGAAGCTCCTGGTCGTCGTCCGTTAACTAGAGAGAGCATATGAACGTTTTATTTTTTTTTTTTGTAGCGAAAGCTACATTGGCCACAAACTTGCGATTCCGCTGTGGCGGTGCTCCGAGGAGGCACAGAGACCGACCTTGAGCCGTTGCCTAGCATGCCTAGCAACCACCGCAGCTGGCGAACGCCGCGCGCTCACCGCGCCATCTGGCATGACGTCACACCGCGCGCCTCGCCGCAGAGCCGCGCCGCCGTTTGGCATGACGTCACACCGCGCGTCTCGTTGTTGTGCTCGCCTCCGCTACGTATATCCTGGCATAGCCGAGCTAAGCCACTGCCATTTTTTTTTTGGCTTAAGAGCCAGAGAATGTTATTGGAGGCAGTTTTTGAGCCATGACAACGTCTTTTAAATCCGTAGTATGAGCGTGTTCCTTAAAAAATAAGCTTGAGATCGACACTTAGCAAAACTGGCCAAGTATGTGTCACAAAGTGTGTGCATGCCTTGTCTTTCTTTTTCTTTTGTGGCTGAGGTGGCCATGGCTTGCCACGGCGCCGGTAGTTCGCAGTCATGTCGCAATGCGGCGGCGACGACTTTGGAACCCCCCCCCCCCCCTTCCCCCCCCCCGCGTGGACATTTGACCGCTCGCGACGCTCGAGGGTCAAGGCCACACCGTCCCCTCCTAGTACTATCGCCGAGTAGCGAGCGCTCGCGGGGGACGGAAAGCGGTCGGTTGAATGCCCCGGCACTCCTCCCGACCTTGTCAAATTAGCATCGTTCCTCGTGAGGACCGTGGCCTCGCGTACCTTCTTAGTTTCTTCGTGTTTCTTTCCCCCCTTTTTCCACATCTGCTAATCGTTGGCACACTGGGCCTTGAGGATTCGTTTGTTGTTTTTTGGTTTGCCACGAGAACGCAGCGGCGGGAAAACCGCGAGCCATGGAGTTGGCTTGGAGATTTCGGTGCGTGCGGATGTGTGTGAGGTCAGCCAGGGAAGTGGTCGGCAAGCGAGCCTAGGCGGGTGTGTGACGCGTAGAGCGCGGCTACGGCGGCCCCGAAAACGCGTGGAAGACGCGTGGCCCAAGTTCGCCCGTATACGCAACCCCCAATCAGCCCCGCGCGCTTCCGCAGCCTGACGCTCCCTGCGACCGGAGCTTGCCACCCCGCAGCTAAGCCACCGCTTCTCCCCACTCGCTTTACTCTTTTCTTTGTCCTGTCACTATTTCTCGTCGTAACCTTTTGTACAGTATTGTTTCGTTGTTGTAACATAGTTGCAACGTTGCTGTATAGTTCTCGCCCTTCCGTTTTCCTCTTCTGGTTAGTAGTTGTTTGCGTTCTGATTTTGTGCTTGTTCGCGTCGCGCCTGCGGGTTGACGCTGCTTTGTTGGGCTTTGTTTTGTACATTTTGTGCTTGTTATCGTTTGCCCAAGTAAAGGGGTTGCTAAAGAAACTTGCCTGCGCCTCATGCCTCTGGTCAACGGATAATCAGGCATGGCCCCTATCGTCGGTCAGCAGTCGAACCTCATCTTTGGCACGCGGGGTGGAGAAGTTTTTCGCTTCCTCCCCCTCCGAACTTACGGAGAGTGCAGTGGTGGGCAGGTTGGCTCGAGTAAATATAACTTCGGCGCCAACCAAACATCAAGCCGCCCACAATATCGTGACAGTATGCTATTACGAACTCTCAGCCAGTGGCAGCCAATGGTGAGGTCAGGGCGCCAGCCAACCAATGGCCGAGTCGCTTCCCACGGACGCATGATAGCCGCGGATACATCTGAGTGACCACAGACAGAGGACCGATGGACGCGAAACCAACAATGGAAAATGGACACCTCATAGAATACGGCGCATGGTTGTAATGGGGCACTGGTCACGGACCGGCGCGCATTCTTACGTCAGGCACAACAGCGAGACTTCGAGACGCAGGGACACCCACGTTATGCAACGAGATCACATGAACAAAAAAATGTGGGGCTCATTAAGTTGGCACGATAAAAAATAGACTTAACAGGCAGCGTCACCGATAAGAAACCAGACTGATCCTAGGTTAATGTTAAAATTGTAGCCTGTGAATACTTACGTGCGTTGCTTTTGTCTTCCCTCTCTTGACCGCTGCTGAATGTTGTGGCAGTCGTTGCTTCAGAAAATGGCGCATACCGTTGGGCGGGGATTGGCCACACAGGGGAGAATTCAGGGCCGAATGTCGGGCGAAAGCCTGGAACCACGACACGCGCTCGACAGCACTTTTCGTGTCTTCTTTTTCTCCGACCAACTGCACGCGCCACTGGCTGTGCTGAGCACGGCAAATGAAAATAGAGGGAAAGTGTTTTATGCTACCAGTCAAAGACGTAGCTGCACAATAAGCCCATTTATCACGCGTAATATCTGTTTTAAGCATTCCTTCATTTCACGAACAGCAACAGAATAGAAGATCCTAACCAATGACCAGGTTTCAAAATAATCTATGCCGGCATTTGTTTCAGGTATTGATTAAAAATGCGGTGTCTATTTCCGAAAATGTTCAAGCTGCATTAATTTAATTTGATATTGTGTTCATTGAATGCGTTATTACTTGTTTACTTATGTGTATCCCACCCTGCTAAACTCCCCAGTGGGGACTGCAGTATGTGCAAAATAAACAATAATAAAAATAAAAAGAGAGAAAAATGGAAAACAGTAGCGTATGCTTTGTAAGCTGAGCTAGCCCAAGCGAAAAATGCTGCGCAGAATTCGCTGCAAAGAAAGAGAAGTTATGAGAAAGAAGGCGTTCGCTATATGAGAAATTCTAATGGAAATCGCCTATGGAAATTTTCTTGTTTATGCCACGTCACCTTTTCCATTCCCCCATATGGGTATGTACCATTCTTAAGAGGATGAATAAGAAGAAGAAGAAGAAGAAGAAGAAGAAGAAGAAGAAGAAGAAGAAGAAGAAGAAGAAGAAGAAGAAGAAGAAGAAGAGAAATACTTCTTCTTCTTCCTCGAATAGTTCGAATAGAAATATGGTAGAGAGAGGGTGTGGTAGATGGTCCTTGGCGATCACAAAATGAACAAGGGAGGGGAAAACCTTAGGTTGCTTGAGCCAACGTTTCGACAAGAGGACTTGTCTTCGAAGGCAAGTGTCGAAGACAAGTGTCGAAGACAAGTGTCGAAGACAAGTCCCCTTGTCGAAACGTTGGCTCAAGCAACCTGAGGTTTTCCCTTCCCTTGTTCAAATAGAAATAGTTCAGCGAACTTCAAAAGAAGAATGCACATGCAAGCGATCGCACGATGTGATGTGACAAATCTAAGTTACCAGTATTTATTGTACATTATGCTTTCACACTGATCGTTTTCCCATTGGGTGTTTTATTTTGATTTGGCTGTAGATTTTTCATGGGTTTGTGGTTTGTGAAGGCTGCTGGAGGGGGGCAGTTGGGTGGATGGTTGAGGGGTGGTGGTGGTGGTGAAAACTTTTATTTCATGAAATAGAGTTTGGGAGCCACAGAGTGGCCCCGCTACATGGTCGGCGTCCCTAGCCCGGGACACCGCATGTGGAGGCCCCGTCTCTCGCCCGTTTCACCAGAGCCCTTTGGGACTCAAGCGAGGAGCAGTTGAGGAGGGCAGTCTCCCATGTCTCTCTGGAAGGGGTAGGGGGAGGAGAGGCTCGTAGGTGGAGGAGCTCGGTGGGTGCTCGGAAGTGCAAAAATGACAGAAAACCCGGGAAGTATAAAATGCTTCTTAAAAAAAATGCACTTTTTCTTACGGGCTCATTAGGCTTCTAAGCTGTGTCAGGATGGCGCGAAAGGAACAAGCACGAGAGAGGCACAAGAACCCAACAGGACAGGCGCCAAGACTTGTTGAATCTAATAAATGTAACAGCGCTAGCAAACGCAACCACAGAACGAAAGAAGATTTATGAGACACAAGCGTTGTTGCACCAACACGCCCAGAAAGAATTTTTGATGAACTCTTGTTGGCTGCTTCGCAACTTTTTATCTAATTTTAGCCTGAGTCGCTTTGGGACGTTCAACCCCAATAAATCTAAATTTTATCTAATTTTTTTTCCTTTCAGTTATCATTATTTACCGCGAGCGCTAGTGAAGCATGTGTTTGGCTGTTAGGGAGGACCTAACATAAATAAATAAATAAATAAATAAATTCTACGACGCAGCTATTCGACGTTCTTGAGCCGCACTTTGCTAGGCCAAATAGCGAGAAGGCGGTGGGAGTGGTGCTCCCGCCCTAACCTTAATCACCCTTTAGCCCGTCGAAATGATTCGAGCTCTCAGATAGCACAAAACAAACTGAGTAATACCTCCGTGAGGAGGAAGGCACAACATGATGGATAACAGGGGGGGGGGGGGGGGGGGGGGGCACAAAATTTTGATTTATATTTTATCTTATGAGATTCTTTGGGCCTGTTTTCGTTTTTTGTATTTTTTTTCATCAGTGGCAGGTGAATAAAAGCAGAAGAAAAAACCACATGCCGCCGGTGGGATCCGAACCCACACATCTGAATTTCGCGTACGGTGCTCGACCAACTCAACTACGGCGACGGCTGTCCGATCTCCTGCCTTCGGGAACCTGTTTGTAGTGTAACCGAAACCGAACCCTGAGTGTTCACCAGCGCCACCCTCGTCCATAGCGCGGACGTAGTACGCCCTGGACTGCAGCAGCTGCCGCGTAGGAACGTGGCCGAACGGCGACGACCGAAGCTGTGCGAGAACTCTCATGCTACCTACGGAAACAAGACTGCCAGATTTAAGGCCCTCCAGAGGGCTGGCTCTTGTCTCTCTCTCTCTCTCTCAAACACACACACACACACACACACACACACACACACACACACACACACACACACACACACACACACACACACACACACACACACACACACACACACACACACACACACACACACAACGTGCGCGATTCTGGCTTTTCTCGTAATGGGACTAGTAATGCCCTCGAAATGAAAGAAACCCGAAGGGGAAACGCTGACCCATGTGTTCACATCTTAGTCAAAGCAGTGCAGTCGAGGGCAGCAGTCCTGCTTGTAATAAATTCTGAGAAAAAAACGCCCTCAGATGGTTTTTAAACGACGAGCTATATTTGAATGAAACGCCGGTAGCGTTGTTCAGCAGAAGTTATCGAGGGTATCCGGTGGTGATCATGTCGATGGTCATGTGCCCGACGTCGCCGAGGTTTCGCAGCCTGACCTCCCCGTTGGGCGCGATCTTCACAACCGAGAGGCTGCCGTGGGCGAGGGAGATGCGAAACCAGGCCTCGGGAGGGAGCTGAAGGGCCCTGCGTATAGGCGCGCACAGAGAATACCGAACATCAGTCAGAGTGCAAGCCCGCTTATGAGTTGTCGGAAGTATATACAGCGGCGAAGTTTGGCGATTCTTAAGGAGTAGTTGTGGGCGGCCGCCGGATTTATGCCATGCCGTAAAAAAGGGGGGGAGGGGCGGCTTATGCTCGACCAAAAGAAACACCGGGTTCACATTAGAGGCGGCACTTAAACTTTGCTTTAAGGTATGACCTGATAGTGCGAATGGATATACAGATTGGTCATTTTAGACTCGGAATCCCTTTCTCAATTTACGCCTTATGACACACTTATCGTATAATAATAAAAAAAGTCATCATACCACTCCTCGCGCACTGGTGCACCTGTTAAGCGATGCGCCACTGCCCTGCGATGGCAGGTGCTCCCAGCGGTGGGCCTTGTGCGACCTGCAGGTCGCTCTTCCCGAGCAACTTCTCTCCACTGATCATTAATTTCCCCCCGCCGCGGTGGCTCAGTGGTTACGGCGCTCGGCTGCTGACCCGAAAGACGCGGGTTCGATCCCGGCCGCGGCGGCCGAATTTCGATGAAGGCGAAATTCTAGAGGCCCGTGTGCTGTGCGGTGTCAGTGCACGTTGAAGAACCCCAGGTGGTCGAAATTTCCGGAGCCCTTCACTACGGCGTCCCTCATAGCCTGAGTTGCTTTGGGATGTTAAACCCGAATAACAAACCAACCAATCATTAACAGCCACCTGCCACGGTGCTCAGTTTGCTCACAATCCGTTGGGCACGTTGTGATGACGTCTCAAGGTCATGTGACCCAGGTTGCCCGCCTAGGTATCTTCTCCGGGGGATTTTTCGCTCACAACACCGCCAACGACGACGACACCAGATTTTCTGCAGAACTGGAGCCTTAAGGCTATCACAATACTTTTCGCAATTCAGTTGTTAGGCATTCAGACATTAGATATGGCGCCTTGCGATGCCATGACTAACAGCTAAGCCCAGAAATGCCATTCGCAGAATGCGGTATCAAAATACAAGCGCCGCACGGTGTCGTGCATCAGATACGACACTGATCTCCGAGGTGCGCCTCTTGCGGCACCGAAATGTATTCTTTGATAGAAGGAGCTGGGATAGAAGGAAAACTCGCAATGAGACACCGAAAGCTGACTACACAGCTTACGGGTGTCACTTCCGGCTCTTAATTTCCAGAAACTGGCTGCAATTCATGGCCAGATTAGGAGTCACGTAGCTGGCGGGATTCGAAACTAGAATATCTGGACATTCAAGGATAACAAATTAAGGCGCCACCGATGAACATTAAGAGAGTCAGTAAAAGGTGATGTCCTGCAACTTCTATTTGTTTTCGCGCTATATAGAGATATAATGAGCGCTCACACAATACGAACAATGGTTTGTGTTTGCACCTGGCATGATGAGCGATGGTCCGAATTCCTCCTCCATTACAAATATGCAATAAATTTTCGCTACGATAACATCAAATGGTCTCTTCTTATACTTCCTGTTGCTGACAAACCTCCATCCCCCACCTCGTTAAGGATTCTTTGGCGGATCTACCTTAATACACTACCGACACTCACTCGTCTTTCCTATCCTGTGGCCGGCCCTGCCCTGGATGTCCTAATTGTCCCGAATGGTATGCTGCTCTAGAACATTCCCTTTTCTCCTGTCCCGCTTCCACTTGATGACCCTTTTATCCTTATCCGTCTCCCTCAACGTTACGGCCCCGGCTAGCCTCGAACCACTCGGCTTTACTGACCTTGATGCAGCATGTCCTTGAATCTAAATACTTCTTCGCGATATAATTCGTCGTCAAGCTCAAACAGGCACGCTATTATACCATGGTTTCAGTGTCATAATGGTCATCTGGTGAAGCTGTACCTTCAGGGAAAAAAGTGAGTTCGGACGTGGAGACAGGGATGTCCACATTTGGCAGAAATCGAGACAAGAATGCGCATGTCTCCTGGCAGCGCATCATTTAAACATGACTTCAGAAGCTCCAAACGCACAGAACTTGTCTGGCTCAATCACAGTCTTCTTCAGACGTGTGAAATAGAAGGCCACAAGGCCGCGTGCTGGTGGTAATAGCCAAGCAACATTGAAATTAACTACAGATGCACACGCACCATGCTATATGTGCAACAGCTGCCGAAGCAGATTCGAACTCCAGCTGGTCTAAATTATTCCGGAGCCCTCTACCACAGCATTCCTCATAGCCTATGTCTCGCTTCGGGACGTTAAACGATGTAATTTGCAGTTTAAAACTTTCCCACTCACCAAATGTTCATAGAAACCCTTGTATTACTCCCTAAGGCCTATTAGCATCGTCTACTGAGTGTTTCTCTTCATGCTCTTTTATCGAGCTCAACGGGATAACGTGATTAATCTATACTCCTATTCAAGAGGCCACGTTCGCAGTATACTCATATCATCATCATCATCACCATCAGCCTGACTACGTCCACTGCAGGGCAAAGGCCTCTCCCATATCTCACCAATTAACCCTGTCTTTTGAGAGCTGCGCCCACCGTATCCCATCGCGTTTCTAACAAGCGCGGCGGGTTGCGAGGCAGGGACGCGCTTCGGCTCGCCCATGCCTTCGTGACCAGCAGGATCCTCTCCCTACCTTCGCACTACGAAACAACAAGAAATAAGAATCGACACCATCGTTAGAAAGGCTACAGAGCGAGCACTGGGCCTCCCAGTGGCCACCTCCAATGCTAAGTTGTCGGCGTTGGGGGTGATCAACTCCTACCAGGAGTTACGGGAGGCCCACCTCGTGAACAAATATACGCGACTCTCGCAGACGGCATCCGGGCGCCGCCTGCTAGACCGCTTGCACATCCAACACGAGTGCACTCCAGAGGAGACGTGTCGGATTCCGGAGCTATGGCGTCACAAGCTCTGGGTCCCTCCACTCCCGCGCAACATGGACACACATACACACGAAGGCAGACGAGAGGCGCGCGCTCGGGCCCTCGAACACCAACACGGATCCAAACAGGGTGTATACTACGTTGACGTGGCAGGGCCGTCGCCCAATGGATTCTACACGGCCGCAGTAGTTCACCAGGATCAATGCGTTAACGGGCTCTCCTTTCGAGCTCGAAATTCAGCACAGGAAGAGGAAGTAGCCATTGCGCTTGTGCGCCTCGGACTTGAATTCGAGGGTAGTCGTGACATATTCGCGTCGAACCTGTCAACACTACCTGGCTGGCGAGATTTCACCTTTAGCCTACAATATATTAAAGCGCGCAGTGAGGGAATCGGACCCTTCGCCAAAACGCATAGTTTGGACTCCAGGCCATCAGGGCGTTAGAGGTAATGAGGCTGCGGACGCGGCTGCCCGAGCGCTTACCTACCGGGCACCTCACCCAGGCTCTTCCGGCTCGGAGATTGTGCAACCGCTTCTGCGGTTCCGAAAAATTCTGGACGACTATTGCGAACGCCATCGGCTTTTCCTGGTCCCTGCTATGGGCCTGAGTAAAGCTGATGAGCGAACTCTGAGGCGCTTGCAGACCAACACTCTGTTGTGTCCTGCAATAGTGAAACATTTCGACCCCAAAATTGATGGGCGCTGCCCTCACTGTGGGGAAGTTTCCATTACCTTCCACATGGTTTGGGCCTGTCAAAAGAATCCTTCCCTTCACCCCAATCCTTCCCCTTCCCGAGAGGCATGGGAGGCAGCCCTGCTCAACTGCTCGGGGCTGGAGTCTCAAAGGGCTCTAGTCCAACGGGTGCGAGTAGCGGCCTCGTCCAGCGGGGTCCCGGACTAAGGACTCCACCTATGTAAAGGGCCATTTTTGGTCTGCAAACGCTCCTGTTGTTTATTAAAAAGTTTTCACCGCCACCACCGCCCATCTTTCGGTCGCCCCCTGCTGCGCTTGTCTTATCTTGGAATCCACTCCGTTACTATTAAGTACCAGCGGTTATCTTGCCTTCCCATTTCATTCCGTACCCAAGCCCATTTCTTCCTCTTGATTTCTACTAGGATGTCACTAATCCGCGTTTGTTCCATCACCCACTCCGCCCTCTACCGGTCTCTTAACGTTGCAGCTGCCATTTTTATTTCCATAGCTCGCTGCGTTGTCCTTAAGTTATGCTGAAACCTCTTCGTCAGCCTCCACGTTTCTATCATATACGTTAGTACGGCAAGATACAAATGCATACTTTTCTCTTGAGGGATATTGGTACTCTATATGTCACCTCGTATTTACGCTCTTATGAAGACATAAAGACTTAAAATTGATTTAGTGAGCTGGGACCTACGCAGTTATCCCGATGAGGCCTGCAGGGTAAACGAAAAAGTGAGTCCGCGGAAACCAGGAGCGCAAACCTTTTGATGCATTCCATTTCATCGTTTAAGAAAGGCATGATAAAATTTCGCGGTAACAAAAGAAGACTGCACTCGTTCTCGCCTGCACGTCCAGTAGCGGATGACGTTCGAGTGGCAGACGATGATCTCGTGGGTGTCCTCGTGCTGGGAGGCGGGAGCCCGGTAGAAGTACTTTCGGAACCCGGCTTCTATGCGTGCGCCATCTACGAAATACTGGGGACACCAAACAACACGGGCAGGCCTATGTTGCTTAGAAAACCATCATGGCGGTGGCGGGAAATGAGCGGGCGTTCGAATGAGACGTGGACATATTTCTTAGGCTGGACCGCACGCTCTTCTGGCTATAATTTAATGGGCTGTGAAATACTAAAATTAAATCGTAGAAAAACGGTACTGATTTGACCAACGATAAAATTCTGCTTAGATTGCATAAACCGCGTTAGTTGAACGCGGATAGAATTTGAACTAGATTTGACTTTTTGAAGGAAGCAATCTAACGCCGTGAGCGCAGTCCCGTATAATGCGAGCAGTTCACAGAAAACGTCTGAAATACTGAAATACCGCGACCGCCGCGGTACTCGGATTCGAACCCGACCACGGCGGCTGCGTTTCGATGGAGGCGAAACGCAAAGGCGCAGTGTGCTATGCGATGTCACTGAACGTTAAAGATCCCCAGGGGGTGGTGGTGAGGGTGGTGTGACACTTTTATTAGAACAGCTTTTCTGTTAGGCGTTCAATAGGTCCTGGGCCAAGGCGACGAGGGCACGTTGCAGTTTTATATCCAGGGAGGCGAGCCAGATGGGCCACGGTGGGGGTGGGGGGAAAGGATAGGCGGTTGACTGGAAGGCTGCGTGGCACCGTGTAAGGCAGTGTTCTGTGTCTACACATGCGTGAGGACAGTTTGGGCAATGAGATGTGGAAGTGTACCGGTGTAGAGAAAGTTTGGCTGGTGTATGTAGGAAGTTAAACTGTATTCGGCGAAGAATGCGAGCTTCACGTATAAGTCCAATTTTTTCTGCGTGTAGTATTCGTCAACTGTGCGTTTGTAAACCCTGACTGCCTGCTCCGTCGGTGGGCTCGTCCATGGGATCCCCGGCATCCGGTGTATAGTTTCGCAGGCAAGCTGGTGAGCCAGCTCATTGCCCGGGATGCCCATGTGACCAGGGGTTCACCGAAAGGTCACCGGTCGTGAGCTTGATGCTATGAGGGCGGCATCCAAGGCCGATCGAGTAGGGAAAGGGAGGGCTCTTTCGCGGAAGGCACGCAGAGCTAGCTGCCTGCGCGTCTGTATAGACAACGCATTCGGGGGCGGTGGGTAGGGTGGCAAAGTGTGTGACGGCATCGGCGATCCCGTGTATTTCTATGGTGAGAGTGGAGGGTTGGGAGGTTTATGGACCGGTTGTGTGAGTGCTGGTTGTAGAGAGGGAAGGGTGGAGGAAGAAGGCTGCTGTGGAGCCCGCGGTTTCCGTGAGACAGGCGTCTGTGTAGGCCACCGCCGCAGCGTGCAAGGGTGGCTTGTGGTTCTATGCGTATGCTTGGCGGCAGCCTGCGTGTGTGTGTGTGCGGACATGTCGCGTGGTGGTGGAGATTATCCCGGGGACCTTAACTACGGCAACTCTTTCTCTCTTTCTTCTTTCACTCCCATCTTTACCCCTTCCCTTACGGCGCGGTGCGTGTGTTCACTGTGACGTGTGAGACAGTGTATTTTGTTTCCTGAAAACCAGTTTTCAGTTTTTAGTTTTTCGCCGATTCCGTAATGGTTTCAGAGTAGTCACTCATTGAGTGTATAACACAGTTAAAAAAAAGGAACGGAAAGGCCTGGTGTAAGTCAAGGCTAAAGGAAGAAATAGGACTCGCGGTGGGTCTTCGGTAAAGACAGCATAGTTGCCAGCGGCAGTCATGACGGTGATGACAGCAAGAACTGTGATAATTACTGACATGCGCTCCCCGTGCCGTTTAACACTTTAACTTCTTGCCCACTACGCAACTGGAACCAATTGATAGCTTGTGCCAACCGAATTGGGATCCGGATTCCAGGTCTCGGAAGGTGGGTTGGGTGGCACGGGAGCTCCCTCACGTATCAGCTCGCACGACTCCTTGGGCAGCGCATCCAGGTACTTGTGGATGATCTCTGCCGTTTCGGTGGCCCGCGCCATGGTCGAGTGGACGAGCCGAGTGAAAGGGACCTTCAGTTGCTTGAGCCGCTGGCCCGTCAGGTCAGCCTGCTTGCGACCTGTAGTGTACGGAGAAGAAAGGGGAAGATATACTCCCAAGGGCAGGGAATTAACAGCGGTAACACATGACCCTACTCCAATCTCTACCCAGAATGGATGTCATGACGTCACTCATTGCCAGCCCTAGCTGGACTATAGTGACACCAGATGACGCACTACCGACAGCGTCCATTCCACAGCCGCTTGTCACATATGACTCATGCCCGCCTGGTCAACATTCTTTTTGGGCATCAACTGAACGCAAAGGCTTAGATTAAGACTGCGACAGCGGCTGCGAGCCTTTCATAGCTAGCAAAATGCCTCACGCCAGCTTGTGCCGAGAGCGTACCACTTCAAAGCATTGTACCAAAAGTGCTTCACGCCAAAGCTCAATGCCGAAATGAGTCAATCAACCCTACGCGTTATATCGAAAGCGCCTCACGCTTATGTATTGTGGTGAAAGTGCCTTGCGCCATGGTGTTAGCCGAAATGCATCTAGCCAACGTGTTATGTACTACAGGCGACAAAAGTCTTCAGGACGCATGACCGGAAAGCAAAGACGACAGCTCCGTTATTATGTAGTTCATCTGAAGCAAATTTGTGAAAGTGTTAGTCGGACTCACTTCAAATGTGCGGCAGTGAAACCAGATATTTGGTAGCAGGCATTACACGTATGCGCCTAGATCGCTTTTCCCGTTTTCTGGAGACTTTTGTTCCAGATAGTACAAAACTGTTTCATACCGACGTAGAATGACGAAGTGCCTCAGGATAACATGCTATGATGAAAGCGACTCACGCCGGCGTGATATTATGGCACTAACGCTATATTACTAAGAAATGCGGCTGGCAGACGCTGGTGAACTTCGCAAGGAAACGAATATCATGAACACATAGTGGGGGCGATAGTGCTACTCCTACGCCTGTTTACTTCAGTCCCAGTTGGCTGAGGCTGTACGTCTGCACACATTTAGGAACGTATGTCTTCAAAAACATGTTATTTCGTGACGTCTTATTACGTGCGGAAATTACGAAGCTCCCTCGGCGCCAATTATCAGAATCAAGACGTAGAAAGCGGAGGACTGATCGAAGACCTATTGTAGTGTGGCAGGTTTTGCGAACTGGATTACCCTGCAACCGATACAGTCTTCAATGGGGCGATTGTAACATGCACGATAAGATCAATAATTAAATAATAAGCAACAAAATTCTTAAGGCTGCGGGTTCGATCTCGGCAGCAGCGGCCGCATTTAGATGGAGCTGAAGTACAAAAACACTAGGCATCGTCATCATCATCATCATCATCATGAAGGCTCGCAGCCGCTGTCGTAGTCTTAATCTAAGTCTTTGCGTTCAGTTGCTGCCCAAAGGAAATGTTGTCTGGGCGGGCATGAGCGAAATTTGACGAGAGGTTTGTGGAATGGGCGCTGTCGAAAGTGCGTCAACTGATGTCACTGTAGTCCAGCTGTTGGGGGCTGCTGACCGATGTCCTTGCGTATGAGTGGCGAGGAAAGTCGCTGTTCGATACAGAAGTTACAGGAACCGCGAAATTTGTCTTTGATTTCCTGCAAACTGTATAGGTACCTCCGTAAAGGTCAAAATGTCAAAGATTTTGACCACTTCCCACAAATTTTGACCACTGGCATGTTATGACTGGTAGTCCTTGGTCATTTTCTTATTACGAAATAATAAATCTTACTGCAGCCGTCCATTGGCCCATAGTATATCGTAAGGAGAGAAATAATAAAATTCACAAGGGCACCTAATTTCATTATGTGTTAGCAATGCAACAGCATTGGCATCGGTGGATTCCTTTATTGAAAGTGACGCCAGTTCCCTTCAGCCAGTGGGAGTGCTCCTGTCTGGTGGCGTCATTTCTCTCCAGCCATTGGTGGTTCTCCTGTCTGGTGACGTATTTCACTCCGTCCAATGACAATGCTCCGGTATGGTGACATTACTTCCCTCCAAATAAAGGCGAAATTTTATCATCGACGACTCATATTGGTCCTATGTAGCTTCGAATGCTATGGCATTAAATATGAACAACGTTTGAATATCCACATTTACAGCGCAGAGGGCAAACCCTCAGAAGCCGAGGCTGCGCAGTAATGACTGGCATTACTGATGTATCGCTCACCAAGCTCTGTTAGCACGTGCTCCTTATCCGATGCTCCCGGCCTGTAGAAATGACCGTGACGGATCAGGTACAGGTACCGCAATGCCGTCGGTTGAGCCTCCTCCACTTCATGGTCGTAACGACTATTCTCTTCACTGGAGGAGTTCTCCATCGGCCTCACACAGTAATGGGGGTCTCTCCTGCGGTACGGACCAAATAAAAAGAATATTTGCTGCGCAAAGCAGTAGAAGAGGCATATTAAGGTCCTAAATGACATTCTTCCCCCGGAAAAGTGATAAAGTGCCAGTCAGGAAGGGGTTCACGCCAGACAACACCATTTCTACGTTGCTGTTCTAGGCGTGTTTACAAGTGGTGTTTAGAGGGTACCATTTGGAAATATTTGGGATAAAATTTGATCGAGGACACGTTAGTAGCTTCACATTCCCTGGCGATCTTGCCTAGCTAAGTATCTCTATAGGGAAGAATTGCTGGCCATGACTGAGGACGCAAAACTGGGACCAGAATTATTGAACTAAAATAAATGTGAAAGGAAAAACCAATATAAGTTAAAGTGAGCATGCAATTTACAATAGGCAGCGTTGTGTTGGAAATGCTGAATCATACATACATAAATTTACATAAAATATTGACCACATGTCTGGACCATGAAAGTTTAATAACGAGGATAACAAAAATGGAGCACAGTGCTTATGGATGGTAGTCTCAAGTCATCAGTAGCCCCTTGCCGATATCCTTAAGGAGAAAAGCATATCACACCTGCATTGTGCCAGTACTCAAAAATGACTTGAAAGCCTGGAAGCTAACGAAAATGCTTCAAAATATCCGTCGGAAGAAAAATAGTAAGAATGTCTAAGGAATGAACGAGAGTTAATCACATCTTAGCTGAAATCAAGCACAGGAAATGGATATGGGCAGAGGGGAGACAGCCGTTGCTTCGTGGTGTCCTTTGAATGTGTCGCCCGTGTCGCCATGGTGCAGGTCAGGACAGAGCTGCTTGTGTTCCCAGTTTGAACAGACGAATCAGATAGTGAACGTGTCTCATTCAACCTTCGGAGTGTCAGGGTAACGCCGTGGATTCTAAGCGAAGGAAAATATAGCAGAAGGTGGCAGAGAGTAAGGTGGGCTTATGAGACGGAAGTTTGTGGGAATCAGGGGGCCGCAGCTGGCGCAAATAGTTATCAGATAGAGATGTAACTGAGACAATGATGACGATGACCACAATAAGATGATGAAGATGCTGAAAGGAAAAAAAAAATGGCTGAGGCTTAGCTAAGGTTAAGCCTAGTCAGATGCGAAGCATATTGATGGCTAGGCTTGGTAATACATGGCTTTCCTTGGTTGACGTTCATCCCGCTCTTCATCGGTCTCTGTGGCACGCTGAAGCTTTCGCTTCTCGTTCAAATCAGCCCTGCTTCTAGGCGGCATCCCAACACCTGGCCGCCTCGTAAGTGCCCGGAGAGCGAGGCAAGCTCAGCTTTATACCGCTGCTGTAGCGTCACGTGGTCAGCTGCAGCGCCTCTGATGTGGAGCCTCCACCGCCGCGGCCGACCGCGCGAGCCGGCAGCCCATCTCTCCTCTGCTGTGACGTCATGTTGTCACGTGGTCAGCCGCCGCGCCTCTGATGTGGAGCCTCCACCGCCGCGGCCGACCGCGCGAGCCGGCAGCCCATCTCTCCTCTGCTGTGACGTCATGTTGTCACGTGGTGCCACGTGGTCACGCTAAAGGTCAATGGTAGCTCCACCGCCGCGCTCGACGGGCTGTAGTGTAGCTCTAGTAATATGCTTCGCATAAAAACAGGATCGGGCCTACCACGGAGACTGAAGTCCCGCTTCAGTAAGACGGCGTCATGAAAGCGCTTATTCTTTCCGGGTAAATGTCCATTGCTGGACTCCTGTAGTAACCTCGATGGAGAGTCTTGGGCAGGCACAATGAAAGCGCGAGGGTGGAATTAGTGATAGAAAGGAAAGAAGACTAGCGTTCAAGAAGGGAAGCGAGGTGGTGGAGTCGTAGATGAACCAGAAGATGGTGACCTGGGGCAGGCAATTCGCAAAAGCCAGGAGGTAAAATGAGGTGCGCGTGCTACCTCATCTGGGGCCCTAGTCTCCTCGGCTCCTCTTCTGGAGTCTTTAACACCACGCTACCTTGCGCAGTGCAGGTTATAGCCGCCTAGAAGAAGTACATATAAATTGCTCCTCTTTTATTCCTTGACGCGCATTCCAACATTTTCTCGAGCGTTACGACCGTCGGAGGCACTACAAGTGCTGACCGTTCAAAACAGCTTATACAGACAGCAAGCTTTTTATCGACTGTGCCCAGAAAAGGGCGAAGAGCGATTTTTTCACATGGAGTGACACTCACAGTGCAGCGTCATTCTGCGGAGCGCAGAAACCTCTCGACAATCAACGCCAACAAGCAGCTGGCTATACCGGTGACACTTCACGAATATACGTTGTCAGCGTCTCATAGCTACAAGTGCCTTGCAAACTTCGTATTCATCGTAATTAAACATTGATGGCTTAACTAAATGACGTCGAGCACCTAGCCTCAGTCTTCCGTTTTCAATACACCATTACTGCAGCACCATTTACCTCGCTGGAGGCAAAATTCTAGAGGCCCATGTTACAGTGCGATGTCAGTGCACGTTAAAGAACCCCAGGTGGTCGAAATTTCCGGAGCCCTTCACGACGGCGTCCCTCATAGCCTGCGTCGCTTTGGGACGTTAAACCCCATAAACCAAACCAAGCCATTTACCTCGCAGAAATTATCTCTCCACCCATTGCTACGAAAGCATGTGTTGCGGACGATCAAGGCCTGAGCTCGGTTGAACTAAGCCCCTCCTCCAGGCCATATGCTACTAGAAACACGTGTACCCACCTGTCCCAATTGCTGTCCCAGTGTGAGGTGGGCGAGATGGGCTGGAACGGCTGGATGTTGGCGGCCCGCGGGGTGCTCGCTTCGCGCAGCTTCCCTCGCTCGCTGTTGAACGCGAACGCTGCTGCGGCGCAGCCCAGGACTCCCGCACCCGCGAAGATCTCGCGAAGCATTTCACGCGAAGAGCCGCGGCGATGTTGGCGAAATCGGAAGCTACACGGCGGTCGCTAAAAGGCACACGAACTACGAGCGCGAACGGCGCGTGCTTCGCGCTCGTCTTCTACAAGACGAAGACAGTACAGCGCGCGACTGAAGCGCCATCAGCAGGATGAGATGCGAAAGAGTGCGTTATTGTTCATATCAAGCTTATTAAAATCAATTGTTGATAGCGACCGCAAAACTGCGCCCCTCATACATAAGGTACTGTACGTGCCGTCTGCTACGTGAAAGATTCTGTGCCGAATTCCACGTAATTATAAAAAAATTAAAGATGATGGCGGCGCAGAGAATAACTTCTACGGCTGCTTGATCCACAGAAGCCCATCTATGAGATTTAAAAAAAAAACAGGAATCACATAATTACAATCACGAATTTTTTCTCCTTTTTGTAAGAGAACTGCTTTCCGACCTCCCTACCTGTCAACTCATAACCTATGCTTCTGAGGAATTGTTTCTGAGCAGCTGTCATGAGTATTGCCGTGTCTTGTAGATACCGTAGCGAAGCTTTCGCACTTCTGGATAAGTGATTCAATGACAGACCATTAAGTGTGCTGTTGCTATAGGCGTCACCATGGTCGCTATGACGAAGCCAAAATATTTCTGAACTCTTCGATGACGCAGGCAGTGAGGACAACAAAAGCGACTAAAAAACAGTTCAAGCTTCAGCTTGTATATACTAGGAAAGTGAGAGAGAAAAAAAAACATTCTTCGCACCACCGTGCAGGCCAAAGTGAGACGAAGAGAAAGACATTGTTTCTATTGCCTCGATGTCCGAGAGCAAGAGAGACATATTTAATACGCGGATGGATGGAGAGGTCGGCTGGAGTAACCGTCTCTAACCTGCTACTCCACATTGGGGAAAGGGGACGTTGCGGGAAAGGGGAAAGTAAAAGACAAGGAAGGTGATGTAGTGAGCTGCACACGTAGTGCGACCTGCTGTAGTGATCGTGCCCGCAAAATTAGAAGGAGTGTCGACGTAAGAGTAGCGAGAACGGCTTCAACCGCGGTTAGAAGTCCAGCATGTCTCAAAAAAGCAAAACCGTCGTCGGCACTGCCGTTTTCATTGCGGTACGTACTATTTGCTGTTAAGTTATCAAGGATATAATGAGGTGGACATTTCGCGCGGCGACAGCATAAAATATTTCTGCTTTCTTTTCCGCGAACATCGTTTAGTCTGAGTGAGTTTCCCGCTTTACCTAACGCCAGAGCTTTCAAAGTTCTTTCTCTTGTCTCATAAGGTAAACCTGTTTTATCGCGGGTCTCTAACGCCTGGAGCATCGTAGGCTGCTTTCGCAGATACGGCTGAGGTAACGCCTGTAGGCTGAAATGTCTAAACTCATTAATAAATTGAAGTAAACGGGCTAAAGAGACGTGTGTATATGCTATTGCGAGCAAATATGCTACAAACCTCCTTTACGTCTACGAGAGGGGTCCTCTTCACAACGGCCTCATTTAAAGGCTGACCACTGAGAGGCTTGTTGAGCCTGAATGGCTTAAGTGAACAAAGCCGCTTTTTCCTTGCAGGCCAGACAGCAGGTAGCTGCCCTTTTCTCTGGGGAAACCCTCGCAAACCTCGCTTTGCGACCACTAGCCGATTTTGGCGCTGCTCTTTCAGGTATACGTCAAAATGCATACGTCACGTCAGGCATACGTGTGTGTGTGTGTGTGTGTGTGTGTGTGCATGCGTGTGCGTGTGTGTGTGTGCGTGCGTGTGTGCGTGTCGTGTGCGTGTGTGTGCGCGCGCGTGTGTGTTTGTGTGTGTGTGCGTGCGTGTGCGTGTGTGTGTGTGTGTGTGTGTGTGTGTGTGTGTGTGTGTGTGTGTGTGTGTGTGTGTGTGTGTGTGTGTGTGTGTGTGTGTGTGTGTGTGTGTGTGTGTGTGTGTGTGTGTGTGTGTGTGTGTGTGTGTGTGTGTGTGTGTGTGTGTGTGTCCCAACGTCATTTCAGGCCGCATCATTCGTGTCCTTTCAGCCGTGTAGTGCGGCACGTGTGGCTCCCGTTTATGGGAGGGGGAGATCGTGGGTGACAGGGGGAGGCGTCATGAATCGAGTGGTCACTTCTCTTCCCTCCCCAAACTGAGAACGTTGCACACGAAAACGTGCTATGCTCTGTTTTTTTTTTTTTTTCAGCGGGAGAATAGAGATCATAAATGCTTGTGCGTAGTGAGGCCGTGCGGGTGCCCATGAGTCTGCGTGCCTCAAACTCCTTTCAGTAGCGTGCGAAGCGTCAGCTGCGGCGGATTCATGGTCTGTGAGCTGCCGATGCCGTGAAATGTGGGACGAATGTGCCAGAATCAGCAAGTGCGCGCCTGCTCGGGCAAAGTCGTCGGACGCAAGTCAGGGGAACCATGGTGCTTCCACTCGGGTGCTGAAAGATCAGCTCAGGGCCAGCTCATGGAATCTTGCGTTTATTGTGAAAGATTGGTTTTTAGAGATGCTTTATATTTCACGGCAGCTTCTCCGTTAACCTCCTCGTTCTTAAATTCGCAGCATCTTTGATGGTCTCCTCCATTTTTCTCTTCTACCCGCTCAGCGCATCTTACAGCGAGATTTGTTTATCTTGGGTGTTACTGGAGCAATAAGAGGGGTCTCCGATGAAAAAGCTTCGCGCAGGTAGGGGAGCGTCGAGCTGCATGTGGCCTATCGCAGTGCCACACATGCGCACAGGTGGCAGGGGCGTGGCCAGCTAGGATACGGTCGCCGTGTCGCAGGTGGCGAATCAGATCGCTGCGCGCCCGCCGCAACTGGCCAAGAGGAACACCGGATTCCCTCTGCCTGTGCATACGTTTCACAAGCCTGTTTAGGCGTCTCACAGGGGACAGCTCGTTTCGGCGTCTTACAGTCGAGCGTCCGGTTGGGCGCCTGCAGTCGGAGCACGGTCGCGGTACCGTGTGCACATCTGCTGAATTGCAGTCGCTCTGCCAACTGAGCTAACCGGGACGGCAAGCAAACAAGGTAGAGATGAATGGCCTTCTGCATGTATGGGAATCAACCCATTACGCTATCGCGTTATGCCCTTAAGGCGGAGCTTGAGTGTCCCCTCCAATTTCTTTTTATGCGAAGCATATTACTAGAGCTACACTGCAGCCCGTCGAGCGCGGCGGTGGAGCTACCATTGACCTTTAGCGTGACCACGTGACACCACGTGACAACATGACGTCACAGCAGAGGAGAGATGGGCTGCCGGCTCGCGCGGTCGGCCGCGGCGGTGGAGGCTCCACATCAGAGGCGCGGCGGCTGACCACGTGACAACATGACGTCACAGCAGAGGAGAGATGGGCTGCCGGCTCGCGCGGTCGGCCGCGGCGGTGGACGCTCCGCATCAGAGGCGCTGCAGCTGACCACGTGACGCTACAGCAGCGGTATAAAGCTGAGCTTGCCTCGCTCTCCGGGCAATTACGAGGCGGCCAGGTGTTGGGATGCCGCCTAGAAGCAGGGCTGATTTGAACGAGAAGCGAAAGCTTCAACGTGCCACAGAGACCGATGAAGAGCGGGATGAACGTCAACCAAGGAAAGTCATGTATTACCAAGCCTAGCCATCAATATGCTTCGCATCTGACTAGGCTTAACCTTAGCTAAGCCTCAGCCATTTTTTAACCACTGGAGTGTGAAGAAAGCAGTGTATGAGAAGCTGGCATGCATGCGCAGAGCGGCCGTGTGAAATACTTCATACACATTTTTGTCTTCCTTCGAGTTCTGTTTATCGATAGCCGACTGTATTTCCAATGACAGAATAAACACTTTCAGTTCCCGTTTTGTTCTTTGCCCTTTCGCGGATGTCCCGCCCCGTTCAGCTCGTTCCTAATCACGGCATGAATGACGTTTAATTAAACAGCAAGACTCGATCGGCGACTCAGAAACTCTCGTTACTCCCATTCGTCTACATGCCTGATTGCGAGAAATTTCGGACTTTCTACAAACCTTTGCCGCTCGCTTCCCCGCATATTTAAGGGTTTTAGTCGACGCCGGTCCGACTCGTAGCACCTAAAGGTGACCTCTGCTCTCTCCTCTCCCCTGACCACCCTACTCACCCACTCCACCTCCACAGCGGCTGCTGTTCGAAGGGCAGTTCTCTCCCTATAAATCTTTTATTAGTTCCTTCATTCATCTCAACTCCTTAGGGCTCGCTCACTCGGTCGCTCGGTGCAAACAGAACAGATTAACGCCAAAGCACATGCTACTGAGAACTGTCATCGTTTAATCCCCGACTGGGCCTGTGTATTGAAACTTAATAGTGTGTATTACCCTCTTCTGTCTCTCTATGTATGTCCGCCATAGTCTACGTCCTGTCCAGAGCGCTGTTTCCCTTCCTACGATGCCTTCACTTCAGGGAGCTCCTTTTCAACACTGGCGTATTCAGACAGTGAATGCAGGTGTTAAAACGATGTATTTGGAGTTGCAAGGTTGTCTAAACAGGTAATGCGCTCGTGGAAGGGTGCACGAGCAAAGCCAGGGGAGACCAGCCTCAAAGGGGCTCTTGTCGAGGGACGCAGTCACTTGTTGGGGGCGTAGGCGACGGTGGGGCTGCCCACGCGACTGGGTGCAGCAGAAACGGCGCGGCGGGCAGGAGACAGAACGTCCGTGGGGGGCCAGGGTCTCTGAGGAGGCGCCAGGGACGTCGGGCTTGCCGCCCTGCTTGCACCCGCCCATGGTTTTCCCGCGGAGGGGCTCAGCACCGTGGGACTGGCCACCCTGGACGCCTGCAGTGCGCAAACGACGGCACGTGCAAAGTTCTTTTGGTCAAATGTGCTTGTATGTCCGTTTTTGGAACCAACCCGAAAATCATCAATAAAGTTATGATACTAAAATTCTTTTGGTAAGCGCGTACGTTTCAAGAGCGGCCGACCGCTACACTAAAAAGATGAAACCCCCCTTTTTTTTCGTGGTCAAAATAAAGTTAGTCTTGGAACTTTTCCGCGGCTGTTTGCTGGCCAATGCTTCCGACCACTTCCTAGCACCGTGCTGTGATGCACAAGCTGGCAGTCTGCGAATGAACGATTCCTGGAAGCCAGTTCTTGTGCTATGTAGGGCAGAAGAATATTATGAGGTCGTAGTAGGAGGCGCAGAAGCAGAAGATAGCTTTGACAGGATACTTGGCCTTCTAAGAGTAGTCCACGTACGTCATCTGAACACAACATAATCCAAGCTCACCTGGAAGACACAGGAGCGCCGATGTATTTACGGTCCTGTGGTGTGTACACAGCTGTACTCTCTACATGTGAGTTGGAGGCCAGGTTATTAGTGTCGGTGTTATCCATGCGAACTTGAAATGTGAATAAGCGGAAGTGAAGAAAATAGGCCTATAACAGTACATGAGCCTCAGGGGCGTAGCCAGGGGAGGTGTTTAAATATCAGAACACCCCAATAAATTTTCTGACCACCGCCTCCCCCCCCCCCCCCCCAACACCTATTTTCGGCTCCCGTCCCCCTGTACTATTCACATCGAATCGATATATTAAAATGAGAAAACGAAAATAAGAATGTCGGTTTGTTGACAAAGTAGTTGCTGTTCTAATAGCACGTATGGCACTCCTTTTATTTGTAGGCACAGTTGACCCAATAAAACATAACTATTCACGTCAGCCTACTTAATAATCCTTTGCATTGTCTTTAAATGATAATAAACTATAACGAAAATAAAAATTGAATTTTTTTTTCTAAAGCGCCTCTGCATCCGGGTGCATATTCACATGCATAGACTACAAGCTTTGACAAATGACAATCGTTTGCAGTTGCTGACTTTGTTGTAGAGCAGAAGCTTGTGTCTTCTTATATATTATGCGAAAATAATGCAAATATCCGTCATTTTTCCTACGAGCATTTTTTTTTCTGAGAAAATGAATGTTCTTTACGAATCAACTCTTCAGAGTCCTGTGTAAGCTCTTATTATACAGATATTACAGTGACCCGTTTGTTACAGTGAACAACTAACCATTCGGGTTTATTACAGCAGAAAGATGACTAATATATTGTTTGGACGCAGGCTCTTTTTATTTTTTTTTTTACCGGCGGCGTACAACACCCCTCGAAAATGATTTCTGGCTACGCCACTGATGAGCCTTCATGGGAGGTCCTAAGAGAAGCAAAATTAATAGTGCAAAAAGGGGGCTCTTGCATTCAGGAAGGCCATACTGCATACCATGGAGTGGGGTATCCCGGCGTGGCAAGAAATAGCCTGCACGCTTTGAAGTATCTCATCAGTCCATGCTCTTGTCTGCATTGTCTGCTTCCTACCTCGTCTCTTGCTTTAAGCAAACTTCTCTTACTTATTACTCTATGCTTCGGACACCCTGCCAGATCTCATCTAAACGCGAATGGATTGCGGAGGAACTGCAATTCTCCGGTTCTGATGGTTCTTTTGAGCTTTCTTTCGTGGGATAATATAAAACCTATCAAAACTATCTGAAGCAGCGTCGTCTCATCGTATTGGCTCGAGACCGCTCGTCACAAGAAGAAAATTGCGAGTACACTTTGGCAACTATAGTGTTTAGAGGCGAAAGCCGAGGACACTATGCCGTGACGACTTCCGGTGGATGTGACGTCACACCGTTCCCGTGGCTATATCGATCCCCAAATTATACATCTTTCGGGGATCTTAAGTGTTAATTACGCTTAATTATACATTTCTCCATCTAATTTGACACAAATCCGACGTTTTTTCGACCATTCTGTGAATATTTTCACTATGCCATGACGACTTCCGGTGGATGTGCCGTCACATCGTTTCCGTGGCTATATCAACATCCGTGCTATTTCGATGCAATTTCAACATTTTTACCTATAATTAGTGAACTAATTAATCTACAATAATCAAACTTGTCTTCTAGGTTCATTTTTTCCTCCTCTATCTGAAGCAACGATTCATTTTCTTCTATCTTTTTCAGTTCCTGAGTTAACGCTAGTTAAACGCTGCCAAAGGTGTGACACCCTCTGCTAACAGACGACAGTATGAGCCATTCGCCTTAAAAGGGAGCATACCGCCGCCGACTGCAGCTGCTGTCCCGTGGGAGATGTGACGGCAGACCGAGGCCAGGCAGCGCTAGGAGACAGGAGCTCGGCGGGGCTGACGGCTCGGGAATGGGCCGCAGGGGCTTTCTCCGCGCCCACTCTGTACATCTCGTAATGGTTCATGCGGTCCAGCATCATGCACTGCGCGCAGACGAAGGCATAATTACTTCTTGGGACAGCGCAACAGAATTGCAATGCAGGAGCTGCATAAAGTTGAGTTGACTGGTGCGGACTCATCTTCAGGGAAAAAAACTGCTATATGAATAAGAAATTGAAAAAAGTGGCTGGGTTCAACGTGGTTTGAACCTAGTTATACTAGCGAAAGCTCTGTTAAGCATGGCCTCCAGGGTCTTAAATCAAGTGTCAATGTCAAGGTCAGGTACCCAATGGTCATAGTCCTGTGATCACGTGGTTATACTACCATAGCTTGGGCCATCCCACCACACAGTTAAGTTCAGTTTGACCTTGAGAGGCATTGAAGGTCAATGTCTCATACCATAGCCTCCTTTATCGAAATCGGAAGCTGTACCCCGGGGAGTAGAGGTCTCGCTCCAAAGAAGAGCGGAAAAAGAAATGTGAGGGACACATAACTACAGTATACGTTGCCACTGCGATACCATTAGAAGGTGTTGATGCCTTTGCCAGAAGTGGCCTCACCTCCGGTTTGTTGGCGCTATTTTACGTCACATCTTCTCGTCACGTGGTGTAATGAAGTCACTGTGACGTCACACCTCGACCAATCAGCGACTGTTATGACACACGAGGCCGCATTTTTTCTCCGTTAGATTTTCTAATGCTATCATATTATAAAGAATGGATACTATACAGGCATATTGCCTGGTTGACTACACGCGACCGACCGACCGACCGACCGACCGACCATTACAGGAGGAATGCTTGTTGTAGAATCACTAGGTGAGTTTCATGCGGCGTTGATAGGATCGTTACTTACTTCAGTCACGGTCCATGCAAGGAGAGTAATAAGGACGACGTCCTTCGGTACCTGCGAAGAACGAGCTTGAGATGATTCATTGTGCGAAACCGATACGTCAGCATTTATGTACTGCATTACCAGATTCCATCCAATTCTTGCTGTCTTTAACTGCACTCTCAGCCGGTAGTAGTAAATATCCTTTGGAGTGAACATTTCGCTATCTAATGTGCCTTGATTGCTCTGCCCTGCCACAGATATGACTCAATACCGGTGGACTTCTTCGCACGCTGAGACTAAATCAAATGAAACGGGACTAACTGCATCACCGAATCACCACTGGGAAATCTTAGTTGAACTAAGTGTGGCTGGGGTGCAAGCAAAAAATGTCCCCGGAAGATACGGCCCGGAAAAAACGCCCCCCTGAAAAAAAGTCCCCAAGTGAACAACTGACAGACGATTACGATTACCAGCTTTGGCAGGTGCATGCCAACGCTGCTAGCCGCCCCCCTAGATCCTCCTGTGGCAACCACCTTCTAAGTGGCGTTTCGCTCGGGTACTCGGACAATCGTTTACGCCGACACCGACTGCAGGTCATGCCAAAAAAGTCACACCGCAATGCACCACAATGCCGTTGACTTCGCTGAAAGACCGAACAATCAAGAGACGCACTTGACCTTGGCCACTCCCTTTCAGCCGCCATCTTTTTTTTACAGGCACCCCGCGGTGGGTGGGCGGCGGTGTGACTGTGCAGGCGGAATTAGACTTACAACGGCCGGTCGGAAGTTGCTGCGCCTGAGTTACTGATTTAAATGATGGTGGCTCTACGACTGTTCCGTAATGTTAGTGGGCTCTGAAAATTGCAAGAGTGGTAATGACACTGATAGCCGCTGAGTTAGTCTCAGGGTACACGATGACAGCCATAACGTTCGGCACAGCACCAGCGAGGTGTGTAGCCCCGTCCTGTCCTCACCTTTCTGTGTCCTGTTCCAGCGCTATGTTTTTTCGTTCAGATTAGAGGTGAACGCCCGGAATTCGCTCGTTGTTTAGTCACTTCCATGCAGATGGGTGGAGTCGCTGTAGCGTACAATGTTGCATTGTTTGTCCTGTGTCCTCCTTTAAGAGTGGCCGAGTGGACGCTCCGCATCGCAGGAGTATAAGTAATGTGGAGCATCCACTCGTTCGAGAAAAAGCGTTCGAAGGAAAGTAACCATGTTTTACCTTTATTTACCCGCTTCTAGGTACCGGAAACATATGAAGTATCAAAACAGTCAAGAATTTCTCAGGAAGGTTCTGGTATCAATCTCTTGGGGAACGGTCCACAATTAAAGTACCTCTGCAGCCATTACATTTTACACAGCACCAGTGGGCACCACTGTCCTGTTTAGAGCGCCCCGTATACCGATACCGCACGTAACGTAAGTAATTAACCTGAGCACCAGGCCAGGGGAAAGGTTGTCCCTCTGAGAGAACCGGTGGATAGCAGGCGACACTGGGGATCGAACCACCAGCCTCCCGCCTGCGAGGCGGATGCTGAAGTAACAGGGAGGTGCGGTACGTGATCGGTTGCAGTTAGTCTCCAAAGGACTAAATCTTAGACATTTAGTCCTTTCTGTCTGAAAGTGTTGTTTCTGGATTCGAGTTCCTGCTGTGGCTGCCAATTTTCCGCCGCAGAAAGGCAAAAACAGCACTTCTGCAACTGATATTCCGGTACGCATCTGCAGTACATAACGTGGCAGAGATCAATCCAGCACAGCCACGGTCCTCTCATTCGTTTAGGTGACAGCCTTTGAAAAGTAAACATGCATTAAATTCCACGTACGATTTACTGCTTATTGACGCGTTCCAAACAAGGCAGACCTGGCACCGTGGCTCGTTTGGGTTCCTGAGACCAAGGTCCCGGGATAGAATCCCGGCCATAGCGGCCTTATTTTTATAAGGAAGCGAAGTGAAAAAATACTCGTGTGCTATGCGTTGTGACGGACTAAATACTTCAGATGGTCGAAAAAAATTCGAATTCCTTCTCCAAGGCGCCTTTCATAGCTTTCTTTCGCAGCTTCGGGGCGTTAAACCCCACGTGCCAATACATACTGTATTATCACGTGTATCATACATGCCATACATACCGTATACATACCATACATGCCAATAATACCATACATATACATACCATCCGTGTGCATGCCATTCTTGTCACATGATATGGATGCCAAACCATTCGCCTCTTCAACACCACGATCACATAATTCTCAACAGACTTGACGTCACCGCCAACGTTAAGAATGTGAATAAGACCAATGCGGAAAGATATTCCAACTTTAACTTCTGATTTTTCTTCAATGAATGCGTCATATTCTGCAGATTAAAATGTAAGACAGCCACAAAAAGGCGAACTTTAAGATTCCATGGAGATCAAAGGGTCGGTGGAGTTGTCTTCAGAGTGTGACCCTTTAATTTTGCTTACACTAAATAAGGGCGAATGAGGCGGAAGCAGTTAACCCCGCATACTGAATGCCTGCCTCGCTTGCTCCATTTACAATACTTACGAGGTCGGGATGAATGATTTGCCGGTACCGCCTAGCCAGAGTGTCTTTCTGCGCACAAAAGAGGAAATTGATAAAGACATTCAGTAATTTCCAGAAATAGACGAATAATATCAGAATAGGTCACAGCCGTCATTGAGGCTAAGCCTAGAATGGCGGAAGTGCGTGAACCGAGGGGCATCCACTGTATTTCTCGAAAGTGTAATCCTCGTCCTTCTCAGTGAAATTTTGAACATTTATTTTTTAAACTTCGATATTAACTTCGCGCTCTTCCGTATAACCAGCTCCCGCAACTGATGCTGCTGATGATGGGCTGTTAGGCAATGTTAGGTTCGTGGTCTTTTCAACTGAAAGTTAAAAAAATCGAACGTCTGGAGTCTGGCACGGCCAGTGGTGCTCGATCATCACTTTGTAAAGTTATGGCTGACGACAGAGCGTTTTAGACCCAGAACCAATGAGAATGGTGTGGCATTCCGCGAGTTTCACTGAATACGACGCTGCCTAGAGGTAAATCACACCATTAAACTGCGCTTTAATATGATGACACATCGGAGATCAAAATTAAATATATCTCAAACGGTGAAGAGGTTCTTAAAGAAATAAATTTCTACCAGGGGATGGATTTAACCAGGGCAGTCGACCTCCCCCTCTCGCCAGAAAAAATAAAGAGAGAAAGTGTACATAGGAAAACTACACCCAACCCCATTTTTTGAAGAAAAAAGTCTAAGAAACTCGAGGTTCAAATGGGACCGCCCTAGCCTCCTCCTCGTAAAACAACCGCCCCCTCCAAGAGTGGCTTCTGTCTCCGCACCTGTTGGAACCTAACCTGAGAGAAATGGTAAGGGGTCTTATGAGCAAGGCATACGTTAGATCGCGAGTTTATTTCCTTGAAGCGACGAAAAAATATTTACTAGACGAAAATCAATGAGATATTCCTTCGTTATTGTGCATAAATCTAATAACAAAAAGCGCATCATTATGAGAAACACGGCCGCCGAGGTGGCTCAGTGGTTATCGCGTTCGGTTACTGACCCGAAAGACGCGGGTTCGATCCCGGCCGCGGCGGTCGAATTTTGATGGAGGCGAAATTCTAGAGGCCCGTGTATTGTGCGATGTCAATGCACGCTGAAGATCCCCAGGTGGTCGAAATTTCCGGAGCCCTTCACTTCGGCGTCCCTCATAGCCTGAGTCGCTTTGGGACGTTAAACCACCATGAACCAAACCATTATGAGAAACAGCAAGCAGTATGAAACTGAGTTCCTTCTCACTGGCATGCAGACACTTCGAAACCGCAAAGTGGTTAAGTGGGCACGGAACCAAAACCGCGAGTCGGTGGCGCCGCTTCATCTCAAGATCTTGCAGTTGTGCTAAAAGGCCTATCAGGGTGGGCACCTTGAAATGAAACGGTCTCAAAGATAGGCCATACACATACATGGCTGCCCCTACGCAAAAAAAATTCGCCAGAGACAATTAAGACTGCTTACGCATGGGAATGCGAAATCATTTCTGTCCCTGGGTGCACTGACAGCCACCCACATACATACACGCGCATGACACCACCCTGAACGTGGTACGACGACCGGTGGCATCACAATTTCAGTACGAAAATTGGTTTTTAACGAAACGAAAGTGCGCATTAACTGTCTCGCATCTCTGTGGACACCTCAGCCGCGCTTTAAGACAAGAGGTAAACGGTCTGAGAAGGCCTACAATTCAAGGTGCAGATGTCCTCGGTTCGAATGCCTCTCGCAAGCTAGCCTCCAACTTGGCTAGCACATGTGAGATATACAGGGTGTTTCACCTAAGACTTTCTGCAATTTTTAAAAATAAGCTTTTTGAATTAGATGCCCGCTTTTTCTGGCATAGCATTGTCAGTGGTGTAGTACATCATAATGCAGCTAAGACGTACTAACTAGCAGGCTTGTTAACCAATATTTAATAGTTAACTTTTAAACTATTACCGTTGGGCTCCTTAATTATTGAGAGGCATGCAGCCCACCGTAAGTGATGTCCATATCCGTTTTTAGAATTTCGAGAACGCGATTATCCTCGGCGCTGTGGCCCAACAAATTTTGGCTACATCGCGCCAAAATACATGCGGTTTGAGAAGCTTGCAGACAAAGCAACCTCTCCAGTGAGCCTAACTCGTCGAAATAGCCAAAATTTGTTGGGCCACAGCGCCGAGGATAATCGCGTTCTCGAAATTCTAAAAACGGATATGGACATTACTTACGGTGCGCTACATGCCTCTCAATAATTAAGGAGCCCAACGGTAATAGTTTAAAAGTTAACTATTAAATATTAGTTAACAAGCCTGCTAGTTAGCACGTCTTAGCTGCATTATGATGTACTACACCACTGGCAATGCTATGCCAGAAGAAGCGCCCATCTAATTCAAATAGCTTATTTTTAAAAATTGCAGAAAGTCTTAGGTGAAACACCCTGTATACGCAACGATAAATCGTATGGCACCACCCGGAACGCTGTACAAGAAATGGTTCCGTCCCAATTTCGGTACGAATGTAGTCGGTAAAACTGGCGCCACATTGAGGTCGGCCAGTGGGGAGTACATGCAAACGAACAACGTGTCTGAACTGGCGGTGCTCGGCTTGCTGTGTGCGTCCTACGGCCGCTTGATGACGTCACCCTATTTTTCTTGCCATCCCTGGAATTTTCTGTCATCTCAGTGTGCAAACACTAACACATGCCGTAGGCTTCTCTCGTAATCGGACTAGTAATGCTTTCGCATTGAAAAGCGTTCATTTTAATGCGAATGCTATTATATGCCCAAGTATACCAAAATCCGGCGTCCGCCGTTTATGGTACAAAATTCGGAGGATATCAGAACATCTTTTGGCACGGCACCGAATTTCACGCGTCTTTGTGGCCAACGCATCTGCATGTGAGCACCATGAATTGCTTGGACATGTGGATCAAGATTTCTCGCCCGCCAGCATCCTACCCTTGGTAGGGCCTGCATCGTCATTCTACGTCAACATGCCCAGAGTAGTGTGCACCGGGGATCCAGGTGGCGACACAGTGCAACCAAGCTATAAATGGTCCTCACGCTGGCTTCGCAGTCATTGGACATGGCAGCATCGGAAGCATGCGGAACACTGATCTGTTCATCTAACTTGTGCAGTTATACATACATGATTTCGCATTCTCACACGTGAGCAGTCTTAAGTGCCTGTGCCGAATTTATCACTTTTAAACCGCCACCTTCAGTGTGTACTTGTAACTATAGCTACGCACCTAAGTTATCATCAATATAATAACACCTGATGTAGAGTCGTTTACCATCCCACTAAGATAGTGGGTGAGCTGTTCGCTGTTCCTGCGCACGACACAAATTCCTATTGATTGATTGATTGATTGATTGATTGATTGATTGATTGATTGATTGATTGATTGATTGATTGATTGATTGATTGATTGATTGATTGGTGGGGACCAAAATAAAGTGGCATCAACAATATCAAACGGCGCTTGTTATGCTGCGGGGACCAAATTAAAGTGACATGAACGCTATCAAACGGCGCTTGTTATGCTGCTGTCGTAGCGCTATGCTAAATTCTTCGTGCCAGGAGCCAATTCGCTTACCACGAGAAAAGTGTCGTAGAAGATGGAGCCCAAGCCGTAGAGGAGGTTTCCTAAGACACGCACGAAGATGATGTTGAACCCGATCCTCATGCTGCGAATGTTGCCCTGTGGTGTGGGATTGGGTGAAAGGGTAAATATTTCCCACTTATTTATTTGTTCCCTCCTCTCATTCGTTCAGCATTGCAGTCTGCCTTCTGGCGACCGAGGTAGGAGTGGGTGCGTGATCATTGATAAATGATCAGTGGTAAATGATAAATGAACCAATGCAGTGCGAAGCAAATGATACCAGGGCCAAGGAGAAAAAAAAAACTAAAAAGAGAGAAAACAGGTATCACTGCAGCGCAATATGAGAAGAACCATGTTTAAATGTCCGAGCAGTTTGTCAACTTGACCCTAGTATAAGTTCACATACGCGCACTACTACAGATACTCAAATTCGAATTCAAATCCAGTTTACTTTCCGTAAACCATAGGGGGCGGCTCGTTAAAAAAGGAAAGCAAGTTCACTTGATTGCGTTCGAGTTCCCTTTTTTTTTTTTCATGGCATACGGTGACAACAGGTTCTTATTAAAATAAAGCAACTACTTTTGGATTTCACATAACAACGCGAACAGAGGCAGAGTTCAGTATTTTGAGGGAATTTTTCAAGGTGCAGCAGATTTTAGTAAAACGAGGAATTACTCCCTAAGTAATAAGGAACATTAAGGAACAGCCACGGAGCTACAGAGGAAGAACGAGTTTTCCTGCAAGAGTAACATTTGTGATAGGAGCTTCGCTTAGTAGCCATATAGCAGCTTCGCGTGTATGCCGATGAGGAGTATAGTTGTTCCCTTGACTCACAACAGGAACTTGCAAAAAAGAATGAGAGAGTTACGCAGAGAAAATAACATGCTCCATTACGAATGAATATAAAACGGCGGATATAGAAGGCTTTACTGAAACATTTGGCGATGTCTCGGGGAAGTTACGATGCAAAGGTGCTGAGGATCTTGCCATGACCACTACCCTTGTTTTTGTGCAATATACACGATTTTGCATATACAAGTAAGTGGTACATCAAAACCTGTTGTGCCCATAAAGCTTCATACGTTCCGCTTCGTAAAACAAACGAACTGCTCCTGGATATCTTTATTCAAAAATCTCCTGTTGCGTCGATGGGAATGCACGCAGTATCGAGGTGAAGCCGGCTTAACAAGTACGGAAGAAGTTAGGACGGGAAGCCTACCTTGGACGCGGCTACGATCCAATAGATGATGACACCGAGCGTCATAAATCGGAGCGAAGCGTAGGTGCCGCCCATGATCCAGATGTAGGGTCGCCCTGCGCGGACAATTTACTACAATCGAATCCCGTAATAACGAAGTGGTTTATAACAAAATAATGGATATAACGAAGGAAGGATGATTCCCCTTGGAAGCTCTGTCGACACGGGCTATAACGAAGCTACGTCTATAACGAAGTAATCGCCGGGCCCTTTCAACTTCGTTCCGACGAGATTCAACTGGTATTTAAAGCAGCCAAATCACGCGTATTTCATGAGAGTAAGTATCTGCCATCGGTGTGGCATCGCGTAAGGCTCTGCAGCGCTTCACCTCAATGTACATGCGCCTCTCTGCGGAAGATATTTATGTTTGAATTGTACGTGAATGACAGTGCGTGTAGTTTAAATTTTTCTCGTTCCCGCGGACAAGACACCAAGCTTCGGAAAACGCCTTCACAATCCGGTCAGTACACCATGAATACGCCCCGCCCGATGCATTATCGCTCTTTGTTCAAAGGCCAGCATCTATTTCAGCATGATGCTCTTCTCTATGCTGCCTCCCCCCCTCCCGCCCACCCTTGGCTTTGGAGAGATGCTCTCGAACCAGTAGGGCTCTCCAGGGTTATCAAGTCGACTGCGTGTCGAGTGCTTACTGTGGTAATCCGTGTTCCTGCCAACGACGACTGCCGATGTGACATCCGAGACTCCGGCGAGGAATGTGATTAACTGCGAATGTGCAGTTCACTGTGATTTCAATCATACGCACATGGCACAGCTGTCCCGTAATTTCTTTGCCTCCCCTCCCCCCCCCCTTTTTACCTTCTGGCTGGGAGGAAGAAGAGCGGGTGCGCAGGGGGGGGGGGGGGGGGGGTGCGCAGAATATTTGATCATTATTTTTTATTGCGATGGCATTTCGGCTTTCGTTTAGCAAAATAAAATTACGGCTTCTCGGCAAATAAATTTCCTGACTGGTCCATTAACTGGTGCAGCCGCTATCGCTAGAGTCACGTGGTTCCAATTTGCCGCTAAAAGGGGCACCGCGAAGGGAAAAAAACGTGAGGACCGTGGAAATTTGGTATTTGGCCCACCCCCAAATATTCTTAAGAATCCCCCCAAAATCTTGAAGTAGGCCCATCACAGAAGATGAGTTAAAGTGCATTAGTGAGTCGGATGAGTATAATCCCATAAAATGATCCAATGGAAGGTGCCCGACCATTCCAGAAGGTGATGATTCATGCATAACATATAAGTTCAATAGAACTGGTTCCATCCGGAGATTTGGCAGGAAAATTGCAAGAACATGAAACACTGAAGACACCCCGACAGACAATTAAATGCTACTGCATTTTTGTTAGGACATGTTAAGCATAGAGTTTCTTACTATTACCTAGAGGAAAAGCTGGCGGCGCTGCACTTCAGCCACCATGGACGCTCAAAGCATCATTGGGCGGTGAGCTACTTGTTGCGAGACAGTCGTAAATTTTCGGGAACATGGAGTGGCACTACTAAGACGTTTCATTCCGGAAACGCTGTTCGTGTGTGCGCAGACGACTTTCGCGCGAACGCAGTGTGCAAAACCCATAGTAGCGAAAACGCGACGACACACGACGCCAATAAAAGGTTTTACTTTTATGAAATGCCATTAAAAACCTCTTATAGTGTTTAAGCAACAACATTTTTTTTAAATATATTTACTTTTAAAAGTGCGCCTGTTAATTACGAAATATTAGTTTTTGTAGTGTTCATCACTGGGCCAATAGAAGAGCTAGCCATCCCTTATTTTGGGCGAACTTTGCACTTAAATGCTTTTCTGCTCGTTTGTTGCAATTTACAGACAGAATATTGAATGCTAGGACATTCTTGATTATCGAATAGCGCTTATTCTTGCATTATTTTTTGGCCAAATTTTGAAGTTCCGCAACAAGTAGCTCACCGCCCCATGATGCTTTGAGCGCCCATGGTGGCTGAAGTGGTCTCGAGGGGTCTCCATGCAAACTCCCTAGACAGGCTGCCAGCTTTCCCTCTAGGTAATAGTAAGAAACTCTATGATGTTAAGAATGCCCCCAGTTTTTTTCTTTCTCTCGTGTGCACGCCCTAACGGCAGTGCATTGCGGATCATAGCCAGCATACCGCGAAAAACGATAAGCTAACAGTCGCGACCACATAAATCGACAAGTTCACTCCTGCACTCGTGGTTTTTTCAATATTATGCGACATCCGTCTTGTTTTATGCATGGTGCGATTCCGAAAAAAATTTAAGCATAGTAGAAGGAACGAAATGATAGGATGAGGCAAGCGTTGTGCCTTGTTCTATATGTCTTCTCATGTGCTTTGAATTTCTCAGAATCCTATCCCCGCCGTTCCAACAGTCAATATATCATCAGCAACCGATATTTTTTTAATGCAGAAGGGCATGCTAAACACAGCGCACGTGATAGCGTACACTACCCAACATTCCCGCTTAGATAGGAGGACAGGTTATCTCTTTTATACAGTTGGGAGTTTGAATGAAAGAAGAGAACCAACCTCTAAAGAATTCAGAGACTTCGATGGGCAATCTTGGGAAAAGCATTTGTGAAAAATTTTCGCCCATCATTTTTCGTATGCATTTGCGAGCTTAACCCTGTTTTTACTACAGACCATCGTACCATACGCATGCTCATCTTAACATGTTGATCGCTGCTTTGCTATCGCCAAAACTGCATAGCAGCTATATCTGGGGTATGGATCACAACGGAAATGTGCTCTGCTGAAAAAGAAAAGAAAGGGTAGGATCGTTTCTCTGGCCTGATAATTTGCTCGCTTACGCGCCTCTCGCCGGGCGTCGGAACACACACGTTCGCGGCGATATCATTTATAAGAGTGCCAAAAAAAAAACGCGTTTACTTCTGGACGCAGCATTACTCACCCCATAAATGGCCATCAGAATACGAATACTGTCACGGGTTTCGAAGAAGTACCACACTGGTCCCGACTCTTTCTTCGCCATAGTAGCAGCCAAGGAACGCCTTCTCTTCTTCTTTCTTGCGAGAAGTTGTTGTTGTTGTTCACCTCCTGGAATGGCAAAAACCCACACAGGGGGATATCGGCCAAGAAGAGGGGTGCATAGAGGGTTGTTGTGATGAATTTTTTTTCTTGGGAAAATAAATAAATAAATTAAGCAATGAATAGAAATAAAAGACTGCTGGGGAAGATAAAAGTGAGAGCAAGTGGTTTGCACTTCCCCTTCTTTCGCCTGGGTGAGTTGTAGAAACCCAAGGAACACCGTCTTGAATTGTGCATTAGCTTATAAAACAATGAAAAGAAAAAAATATTTCGTGAAAATGGGTTTTTCCTGCACTGGGTACGTAATTTGCAAATTGATGATAGCGACTGAAACGGATGATGATGATAATGATGATGTCAAACGAGTCCCCCTGTGGCAACAATCGAAAGCATATAAACACTCGCATGCGTGTTACTGGGCGTGAATGAACATGTTCTCACCGTATATAATAAGATGATCCGGAAGAGAGGATTGAGCGCTAGTCCATGCGACGGCCATCCCTCCAAGTAGGCTGAAATCGATCTCCTTCGATTCATTCGAAACGAAGAGAACGTTCTTCAAATCAACTGAAAGCATACGCTATCTGGGGTCTTCGGTTCGTCTTTCTTGCAACAGATGCTCGCAGTAGAACTGCCGCAACCTGCAGTACGAAGCAGCAGGGATTCCTTAGCATGCTGCCGCTGAGGCTGTTGCCATGCCCACTGCGCCACGTGGTGTTCGAAGCGGTGGCGGCGCTGTTGTCAACCGGCCGGATGTGACGTCAGGTTCTTGGGTGCCAGCCCTCTGGTTCTAAGGATACAAACACCTGCGCTCGGCATAGGGAGTTCGTAACGCCCTATCCCCATCCCTCTCTATCCCCCTTATCCTTATCCTCCCTACCCCTATCTCTATCATATCCCTCAAAGCGCGATTGAAGAGACAGAGGAAGACTTTAATGAATACAGGGGAAGTCTGCCTGCAAGCGCGATTGAGGTGTCCGCTGACCCTGGACCCAGTTATGCACATTTCCTTTCCTCAAAATGAACGGAGTCTAAACCTTCCGCTTGTTTTCAGGAAAGGAATGGTTCATAACTACTACAATTTGTGGATGCATGCTACCGCCTATACTCACAGCGCGAATGAGTTGTCCGCTGACGAAGTGACGCAGTTGCACTAAAGACAGTTGCACTAAAGTACTAAAGACAGTTGAGGAAACTGAATTACCCATTGAGTGACCAGCTGAAATACGAGGACAAGTGTGTCATGCGGCTTCCAAACAATTTGATTGTAGTGAACGCTTATACTTTCGCCAAATGCTATACTGAAAGCCAAGCTTTTCAAACTGCTTACGACGGCCTTCCATCAGTGTTTCAGAAACGGAACAATCATGTTAATAGGTGACTTCAACCAAGATTCTTCAAAACGTCCTCACTTTGTACGAGTATACAATGGTTTGCTAAACGAGTGTGGATTCTCTTTACCGACCCCACCGAACGTGGTTGCGACTGTGGCTCAGTGGTTACGGCGCTCGGCTGCTGACCCGGAAGACGCGGGTTCGATCCCGGCCGCGGCGGCTGAATTTCTTGAAGGCGAAATTCTAGAGGCCCGTGTGCTGTGCGATGTCAGTGCACGTTAAAGAACCCCAGGTGGTCGAAATTTCCGGAGCCCTTCACTACGGCGTCTCTCATAGCCTCAGTCGCTTTGGGACGTTAAACCCTAATAAAACCAAACCAAAAAACTGATCGAAAAACATGCGTAATCTAGCCTTTCAGAAGAGGTCTATAGTAGAAGGTGTTTCCTGTTTCTGAAATTACTTTACCTATCTCAAAACAGTGTTTGCACGGCTCAAAAATTGGCACTGTCAACCACAGTAGCACATGGAAAAATACCGTGAAGAGGTGTGTCCTTCGGACATTGTAAGACATATGTTATAAGATGACAATAAAACACGTTCATAAAAACTTCTGGACACAGTTCTTCATAGCGGGAGAGTGCTTCATATGGGTGGAAAACTCTTATCGCGCAAATAACGCACTTAAAACCGCTACTAAATCAAAAATAACTTTTATTCGGTTTTTTTCTTTCAACCTTAGCACTGACTAACATGCAGTGAACATTCGACATGAGGTTACGGTTATATGAGGTTGGCTTAGGTTTTGTTACGTTAGATAGTTTTTGAGCGTGTTCTCTCAAGTAGACGGCCATCTAGTTTCCAGGGCCCGAATCGCCCGGTCTGCTTGCAGGCTCTCCTTTGCTGCCCTCTCTTGTCCTTTGTTTTTTTTTTTAAGCAATGTTGATTGCCTCAGGGCATAAAACGGTAAGTAATGATAGATGAGGATTCCTAAAAAAATGAGAATAGGTTCGCTGATGTAATGAAATCGAGAAGTGAAAGATGATGAGGCCTTTGTGTTCATTCTTGTCTTCTTTCCCAGACGTCAGTTGTTACTCCAGCTCACTCCCGGAAGAACAGCTTTGGCTGGTGGTCCGGACAGCAGCGGCGGCAGAAGCCGCTCCTGAAATAAGGGATTATCTAACAAAATGTTTTCTCACTCACTCCCTCACTCACCCACCCACGCATTCACTCACTCACTCACTCACTCACTCACTCACTCATTAACTCACTCGCTCACTCACTCACTCACTCACTCGCTCGCTCGCTCGCTCACTCACTCACTCACTCACTCACTCACTCGCTCGCTCGCTCGCTCACTCACTCACTCACTCACTCACTCGCTCGCTCACTCACTCACTCACTCACTCATTAACTCACTCGCTCGCTCGCTCGCTCACTCACTCATTAACTCACTCGCTCACTCACTCACTCACTCACTCACTCACTCACTCGCTCGCTCGCTCGCTCGCTCGCTCACTCACTCACTCACTCACTCACTCGCTCGCTCACTCACTCACTCACTCACTCACTCACTCACTCGCTCGGTCGCTCACTCACTCACTCACTCACTCACTCACTCATTAACTCACTCGCTCACTCACTCACTCACTCACTCGCTCGCTCGCTCACTCACTCACTCACTCACTCCTCACTCACTCACTCACTCACTCACTCTTGTCTACTTTTGTTTTTTTTTTCCTCCATAGCGGCAAATTTTTAAAATAGAGAACCTCAGCTGTAGTTTCCTTGTGATCCCAACGTCATAGCACAAAATCCAGTGAAGGTTAACCAGTGGGTCATTCCATGTCAAACGAACCTGAGTCTGCGCTCGGCCCCTGGGCCCCTCCGATGTCTTCCGAAAATTTGTTGCTCTTTAGTGAACCGTCTAAAGTAATTGCCCTTAATTACATTGATGAAGAAATTTGCTGGTCATGAAACAGCCCTTTGAATTTCTCAGACGAGTGCAAAAGTTGCACACAAAAAAACAGGTTGAAATATTTCACTTCCTCGCTCTCGAAAAGTTTGTAAAAACGATGTGTATGCGCATTGCGGTCTTTTTTTTCGCAGAGAAAGAAATTTTCGGCGTAAAGTTTTTCGTGTTGTTTTAATTCATTCTTTCACCCAAGAAGAATCGTTTTGCAATTTTGTTTTTAATTTTTCGCGACATTCCTAAGCAACATCCTGTTTTTAGGCGGCTCTCTATAATATTTACTATCATATTAAAGAATTTCAACGATACTACAGCGCAACTTATTTCAGAAAAAAAGGTCAAAATGTCGAAAAACACGCACACACACACACACACACACACACACACACACACACACAAACTCACGCACCCACACACATGTCAGTGCACGTTAAAGAACCCCGGTGGTAGAAATCTCCGGAGCCCTCCAATACGGCGTCCCCCATAGCCTGAGTCCTGGACGTTAAACCCCATGAAACCAAACCAAACATACAAATATGAACCAACACAAACAAATGCACATACATACGGACACACGCACGCATACATACATACATACATACATACATACATACATACATACATACATACATACATACATACATACATACATACATACATACATACATACATACATACATACATACATACATACATACATACATACATACATACATACATACATACATACATACATACATACATACATACATACGTACGTACGTACGTACGTACGTACGTACGTACGTACATACATACATACATACATACATACATACATACATACATACATACATACATACATACATACATACATACATACATACATACATACATACATACATACATACATACATACATACATACATACATACATACATACATACATAAGCCGCCGCGGTGGCCAGTGGCTATGGTGCTCGGCTGCTGTCCCGAAAGACGCGGGTTCGATCCCGGCCGCGGCGGTTGAATTTCTTTGGAGGAGAAATTCGAGGCCCGTGTACTGTGCGATGTCAGTGCACGTTAAAGAACCCCAGGTGGTCGAAATTTCCGGAGCCCTCCACTACGGCGTCTCTCATAGCCTTAGTCGCTTTGGGACGTTAAACCCCATAAAACCAAACCATAAAACCAACATACATACATACATACATACATACATACATACATACATACATACATACATACATACATACATACATACATACATACATACATACATACATACATACATACATACATACATACATACATACATACATACATACATACATACATACATACATACACGCACGCACGCATAAACATACGCTTGCCCCCAGAGACACACACACACACGCACAAACGCACACGCACGAGCACACACGTCGGGAATAGAGAGACTGTATAGCAAAGTCGTAACATATGCAAGGCACCGCGATTATGCCGTACCGTCCTGCCTGAAAGAACAGCGCAAAAATTGGCAAGGGGTCGCAATGGGAGGTTTGCGAGGGTTTCCCCATAGAAAAGGGCAGCTGCTTGCTGTCTAGCCTGCAAGGAAAAAGCGGCTTTCTTCACCTAAGCCATTCACGCTCAACAAGCCTCTCAGTGGTCAACCTTTAAATGAGGCCATTGTGAAGAGGACCGTTCTGGTAGACGTAAAAGAAGCGTATAGCACATTTGCACGCAATAGCGTATGCACACGTCTCTTTAGCCTCGTTTATTCAATTTGATAATCAATTTAGACGCTTCAGTCTCCAGCCATTACCTCACCCGTATCTACGACAGCAGCCTACGATGTTCCAGGCGTTAGACTTGCGATAAAACAGGTTTTCCTTATGAGAAAAGAGTTTTTGTCGTTTATAGGGATTTAACGTCCCAAAGCAACTCAGGCTATGAGGGACGCCGTAGCGAAGGGCTCCGGAAATTTCGACCACCTGGTGTTCTTTAACGTGCACTGACATCGCACAGTGCATGGGCCTCTAGAATTTCGCCTCCATCATCTCTGAATGTAAGCTCCGGTGTTAGGAAATGAGAGAAGCACACTCAGACTGAAGGATGCTCGCGGAAGACAAGGCAGAAATATTGAAGCTATAACTGTGCCAAATCACTTCACCTCGTCATATCTTTGACAATATAATGGCAAAAAGTACCTGCCGCGATGAAAACGGCAATGCGACGGCGGTGCTTTTTTTTTTTTAGACATACTGGACTACAACCGCGGCTGAGCCCGTTCTTGCTACTCTTACGTAGCCACCCCGTATTATAACATTGCGGGCACTGTCACTACAGGAGGTCGCACTACGTGTGCAGCTCACTACTTCACCTACCATCTTCATCTTTTCCCTATTTCTGCAATCTCCTTTTCCCCTTTCCCCCAACCTGGAGTAGCAGTTCAGAGACTACTACTCGAGCCGACTTCTCCACCCTTCCCCGCATTTAATATGTCTCCCTCGCTATTGGGCATCAAGCCAATAGAATCTCCGTCTTCTTCTTCGTCTCAGTTTGGCCTGCATAAGGGTGGGAAGGCATATTTTTCGTCGCTCACTTTTCTCGTATGTACAAGGTCGAGCTTGAATTGTTTTTCAGTCGCCTTCGCTGTTCTCTGTAGAACTGCCTGCGTCTTCGAAGAGTTCAGAAATATTTTGACTTCGGCATAGCGACCATGGTGACACCTATAAGGAACAACACACTTATGGTTCTGTCATTGAATCATTTGTCCACAGCTGCAAGAGCTCCGCTGTATTGTCGATAAGACACCTCAACAGTCCTGGCAGCTGCTGAGATACTATCAGCATTTGCTTTTAATAGGCTTGATATGAACAATAACGCACTCTTTCGCACCTTATGCTGCTGATGGCGCTTCAGTCGCGCGCTGTACTGTCTTCGTTTTGTAGAAGACCAGCACGAAGCACGCGCCCTTCGCGCTCGTGAGTCCTGCGCCTTTTAGAGACCGCTGTGCTGATTCCAATTTCCTCAACATCGCCGCGGCTCTTCGCACGAAATGCTTCGCGGGATCTTCGCGGGTGCGGGCGTCCTCGGCTGCGCCGCAGCAGCGTTCGCCTTCAACAGCGAGCGAGAGAAGCTGCGCGAAGCACGCACCCCGTGGGCCGCCGACATCCAGCCGTTCCAGCCCATCTCGCCCACCTCACACTGGGACAACAACTGGGACAGGTGGGTATACGTGCTTCCAGTAGCATAGGGCCTGGAGGAGGGGCTTAGTTCATCCGAACTCAGGCATTGATGGTTCGCAACACATTCTTTCGTAGCAATGGATGAAGAGACAATAGAAATTCTAGAGGCCCGTGTACTGTGCGATGTCAGTGCACGTTAAAGAACCCCAGGCGGTCGAAATTTCCGGAGTCCTCCACTACGGCGTCTCTCATAGCCTTAGTCGCTTTGGGGCGTTAAACCCCATAAACCAAACCAAACAATGGCTAGGAGTGTGACGTCGGTTAGTTAAGCCATCAGTGTGAGATTAAGACGTAGATGAGGTTATCGCAACAACTGTCCGCGGATTCTGGTAACTTTCGTGATTTCAGTGCGCAGCTCTTTGGCTCCCGTTTCTGCATTTCGCGGCGTCGCCGTTGTCCGTTGTAACCAGAAGTGGACACCCTTTAAGCTGTGAAAGCAATGGAGCGGGAGCTTGGAAAGGAGAGGGTAAAAGCGCAACCGCCTCCCCTCCTTAGCAACCGGTGCGCCAGGGGGAGAGGGGGGGGGGGCTGTGCATACCAACCGTGACGGCACAGAGTAGCGGTAGAACGAGCGCGCGCGCGTCGGCGGTGGCAGCTGCCCCGCCGCTCCTCCGTCAGACGTCTCTTTGCAGCCGAGTGAATGAGACGCATGGCTCCGAAGCGGCCCGGGGATTCCGCGCCAAGCGGTTCGGGGAAGCGGCAGTGGGTTGGCCACAGGGCTTTCGCCAAGCAGTCTTCGGTATTTTCTTTAAGGAAAGAAAATGCGCAGTATCTGTCTCACATATCTCGGTGGACGCCTGAACCAGAGGGAAGGCGCATAACTGCCCTCTTGGAACAGTGGACACCTCAATCGTGCTTTAAGCTACGTGGCGGTAGTGAAGCGCTTCGTCCTGTGTGTTCGTCCCGTTTTCCGTATTTTGATTGCGCTCACCAATACCTTCAAGCATGTATTTCCAACTAGCCCCAGTAGTAGCTCTTTTGATAGTAACAGATGTGCGCTGCATGTTCTGGCATTGACAATGGTGTGCCAGAAACGCTGCCACCTGCCACCTCGTGGCAGGGTGGGTGGGAACATTAATGCAGATATAAAGACAAGCGGGAATTTATGCGGGAGAACATCCCGTTCCTTTCGCTCGTAACGGCTCCCACAGCAGTGACAACCTCGCGAAATACTTGCGCAAACCTCGTCTTTGATAACCAGGTATTGGTGCAGCAAGTCGAGCATATATCCACCTATTTCTCCGTCGACAAAGATCCCTTCAAGACAATCAAGAACTCTTAGTGGAGTGTTTCTTGAAGAAAGAATATGTGTTAAAAATAACAAGTTGTCTGAAATTGACATACATGTTCTGCTCAAATTATTTGCCTCAATCTATCGAAAAGTTGAAAAAGCTGATGAGCTGCGCTCAAATTTCGCATCAGGAAGTAACGTAATCGTCGGCAATTTTTTTAAGACACATGTAGCCATGCGACTTCGACAGAGTATATTTGTCAAGTGTAACTAGCATAGTCAACTGACGGATAGTCCTTGATTGTCTGGAGTTTTCTGCGTTACCTTAAATTATGCTGCGTAGCGGTTGCCACTCCATGTGATAAAATCACTATTCGCCGTTTTCTGAGCGCACCTAATAAAAAGCTTGCTTCCCGTAAGGGGCTTCAAACGATTAGCACTTGTAGGGCCTCCAGTAGATGTACCGCTCGAGAAATGGTTGGAATGGTCGTTAAGGAACTCCAGATGAGCATTTTACTTGTACTTCGCTTAGGCAGCCATAGCCTTCAGTGTGCGAGGGGGCGTGGTGTTAAATGCGGCAGACGCGGGGCAACAACAGTAGGTACACCTCCCTTCACTTCTCTGACTTTCGCGGCTTCACTTGCTCGAGGTTAGCATCTTCTTGTTCATCCCTGGCCCTAACATCTAGCTTCGCTTTCTGGGACGCTAGGTGGCTCAGTGGCTATGGTGCTCGGCTGCTGGCCCGAAAGACGCGGGTTCGATCCCGGCCGCGGCGGCTGAATTTCTTTGGAGGAGAAATTCTAGAGTCCCCTGTACTGTGCGATGTCAGTGCACGTTAAAGAACCCCAGGTGGTCGAAATTTCCGGAGCCCTCCACTACGGCGTCTCTCATTGCCTCAGTCGCTTTGGGACGTTAAACCCAATAAACCAAACCATACCAATCTTCTCTATCATTATCTCCGCTCTCCCGCCTGCATTCTGCCCGCACAAAACACTCCACTGTGGTTCGTACAGGCGATGGACAACAGACTTTTAATTAGGAAAGCGCTCATACCCAGCCATTCGGGAGAAAAGTATTTTTCAGCGGGATACCGTTTATGAACGCAGTTTTTTCATACATTGTAAGATTTCACTATAACAATCAATATATCCACAGATCACCCGACAGTAGTCTTGCGTTTTTTTTTATTAACATTTTTTCTATCGCCAAAAGCGTTCCGAATTGGTTTTCTAAGGAAGTCATAACTGTTCGATGCGATCGATGGAAACGGTTTAAAGAGATTTTGCTGCCTATGAGAAGAATAGACCGTTACCTTCAATATTTCTATAACAGTGTCTTAAAAGTTTCCAATTTTCAAAATTTTTGTCCAAGATAGTGTGATATGTACGGTACGCCCGATAGCCTAGTGGTTCGTGGTACGCGGAAAAAGGCAGTGGCACGCGGTATGCTGGAAGTGTCTATTATGCTTCTTCTACCACCTTATGCAAGCAATATTCTTTTTCTTTCGTCCGTACTGCAGGAGGGACCCCCATTACTGTGTGAGGCCGAAGGAGAACCCCTCCAGTGAAGAGAAGAGTCGTTACGACAATGAAGTGGAAGAGGCTAAGCCGACGGCTTCGCGGTACCTTTACCTGGTCCGTCACGGTCATTTCTACAGTCCGGGGGCCTCGGATAAGGAGCACGTGCTAACCGAGCTTGGTGAGCCATATATAAATAATGCCAGTGGATTTTTAAATTTTCTTCCTCTCATTATTCTATGCGATAGCATTAGGAGCTCCATACGGCCAAAATCCGTCGTCGCTCGTAAAATTCGCCCATTGGCTGGAAGGAAGTGACGTCACCGTACCGGAGCATTGTCATTGGCTTGAAGGAAGTACGTCACCAGACAGAAGCACTCCCAATAGCTGGAGAGAAATGACGCTACCAGATGGTAGCACTCCCTTTGACTGGAGGAGAGTGACGGACCAGTCCGATGTGACGTCACCTCCGGCAAAAGCATCCGCACCTGCTAATGGTATTGCATTGCCAACACATAATGAAGTTGGGCGTGCCTGTGAATTTTGTTATTTTTCTTTTACGATATACTGTGGGTACTTAGACAGCCACAGTAAGACGTCCAAGGAGAGTAGAATTATTTTGGAGAAAATGAAAAAATAACAGTGTTCATAACATGCCAATGGTCAAAATTTATTTATTATTACTTGTTAACCTTTGGCTGTTCGCCCTTTATCGAGGTATCTATATAGTTTCCACAAAGCCTCCCTTATAAAAATGGTCTATAGACAGTCTATAGACTTCTTATAGACTCTATTACCTTCCTGCAGATATTTCTTTTTGTCTATTCATAGTCTATGGACTGCATATAGAGAAAGGTCTACTAAAAGTATATGGTCATAAATTTATAGATTGTCTGTAGACTGTCTATAACATTTGTATTGCCTATAGACTGTTCTCTAGGATTTGTCTATAGACAGTCTATAGACTATATCTATAGTCTATAGGCTATCTAAAAAATGTGTAAGGGCTATGATAACCTTCATGATCCCGTGTAATCTCTACATCGAAGAGCAATTTCCCTCGCTACTGTATGCGAGGCGATCTTTTTCGTGTGTGCATATTTATTGATATGTCCGGTCAGCACCTAACATTAAAAAAGAGGTAGGGTTCTAACGTAGTCAAGCCAAATGAACGTGCGAAAGCGTGTGCTCGTTCTCTGCCTCTTCTTTCTGCCATCTGCCTGTGCACGCAACCGCGTTTCTCGCTCTTCATCTTCGCACCCTCTCTCCACTCGGCTGGAGCTGGCGCGACGTCCTCCTCCCATTGGCTACAGCTGGCGCGACTCTGCTACGAACTAAACCGAGCTTACCCGAGTTACTCCGAGGCTTCGCAAAAGATTCTTGGTTGGGACCGGGTTAATTAGGCCTTTCGCACAAAATTGTTAGGTGCTGCTTTCACTAGGTGGTTTCCGAGCTCATGGAACGCAAGATAACGAAATAACGGTAAAGCTTATCCATGGAATCAGCCAACCCTAAGAGACACACGGGGATATCAGGGACGCCGTTGTGGAGTGTCCCAGTATATTGTAGATGACCTTTAACGGGCGCTTTTGTATTTCACCTCCATCGAAATGCAGCCGTCGCTACCAGGATCGAACCTGCGGCCTCAATAATTTAGTTGGTTATGATTCGATTATTGATCTTATCCCGCATGTCACAATCGCCACATCGAAGACAGTATTGGTTGGAATGTAATTCAGTTTGCAGAACCTGCCACTATGCAATACGTCTTTAAGTAATCATCGATTAGTTCTCCGCTTGCTATCTCTTGATTCCGGTAATGGATGCTGACGGCGTATCAGAACTTCCGCGCTTAATTGTACATCGTGAACAAACGAGCTCTTGGAGGCACCCGTTCCGATATCTGTGCCTGCATTCAGCACCAACCAACTGTGAGTGAGGTAAACAGGCGTAGGAGCAGCTCTATAACTCCTAAGACGCGCTCATGACCTTCATTTCGTAGTGAAAAGCACCGGCGTATACTATCGGTCGCGTTCCTTAGCAAGACAGTGTTAGTGCCACACCACTCCGCCAGCGTGAGTCGCTTTCAGCGTAACATGGTAGCATGGTGGAAAATAACGCGTAAAGACTACGGCAGGCATATTAACCAACTCGCCCAATGTTCTGCTATCATAACATGTTAGCGTGAGGCATTACCGGCGTAAAACGTTGTATGAACGACTTTCAGCATAACACGTACGCGTGAAAAACGTTTGTATGTAACACTTTGGTTTGGTTTATGGGGGCTTAACGTTCCAAAGCAACCGTCTTAGTCTTGCCCTAAACTCTCACGTTCAGTTGCTGCCCAATGAGAATGTTGTTTAGGCGGGCATGAGCCAAATGTGACAAGAGGTTTGTGGAATGAACGCTGTCGGCAGTTCGTCACCTGCTGTCACTGTAGTACAGACAGCATTGGCAATGGGTGACCTCATGGCATCCATTCTGGGTAAGGATTGGGGTGGAGACGTATGTTACCGCTGTTAATTGTCTGCCCTTTTAGGTGTGTCTTCCCCTTTGTTCTCCGTACACTACAGGTCGCAAGCAGGCTGACCTGACGGGCCAGCGGCTCAAGCAGCTGAAGATCCCTTTCACTCGGCTCGTCTACTCGACCATGGCGCGGGCGACCGAGACGGCCGAAATCATCCACAAGTACCTGGATGCGCTGCCCAAGGAGTCGTGCGAGCTGATACGTGAGGGAGCTCCCGTGCCACCCGACCCACCTTCCAAGACCTGGAATCCGGATCCCAAATCGGTTGGCACAAGCTATCAATTTGTTCTAATTGGCTGGAAGCACAGGGTGGGAGGCATGGGCGGTTGAATTATTGACCAGGTAGTGGGCAAGAAGTTAAAGTATTAAACTGCATGGGTATCGCACGTCTGGCCAGGAGCAGAGTTTTATTGCGAAAGCAATACTACGCCAGGTCTAACCGCTCGTCGCGTGTTCTGTGGCCCGTGGGACCCCCTGCTCCTCGAGGAGCCGCCGCCGCGCCTAACAGGTGATGTGACGTCGGCCGATCCGTTGCAATGGCGACGCGTGACGTCAGCTTGCTCTCTCCACCGCAACCAGGAGGAGCCGGTCGTGCCGCGCTCCTCGAGGAGTCTCGCCATAGAAGTTACCGTTGAAAAGTCTATATCTGAATCTACTTGCTCTACTGCTTCTATTGCTTTCGCCACCAACTATATACAACTAGAGCTAAACCACACTGATTTTTTGCTGTAACCACCATCGGAATAGCCGCTAGCAACCATGCTCTCTTTATCAAAGGGCCACGGCAAGGAGGAAGAAAACTCAGAAGGGAGTGTGACGTCACGCGGCCAGCTTTCGTAAGCCAAAAGCTCATGAAGCCGCACCCCCCCCCCCCCCCACCCTCCCCTCCATTTTTCGCTTTCCGAGTCTGTCCCTAATGTTTTGGTGTTGGTACGTTATAGTGCGCACGTAAGCGCAGCCCATGGTGCCGGCGTCTACAGCAAGGAGGTTGATATATAGTCCGCGCGCCGGCAGTGGTGAGATATCACCGCGCGCTATCACATGGTTTCATCACGTGGGGATGTACTCTCTCATTTGACTTTTTATGGGTCAGCTTCCAGGTACCGTGCTTCGAGGTTATCGGCGACACTCCTTCCTGAGTGTGTTTTCCTCCATGGGCCACGGCGACTGCTCCTGTTTATTTCTTTAGTTTACCTTCGACTCACACCAGGCCTTTTCATTCCTTTTTTTCTAACAGTGTTAGGAGTGTAGCGAACGGTTACTCTGAATCCATTACGGAATCGATTCCGCTCGCCGAAAATGCAGATGCAGTTGCTCCGAGCCCCTTTGACACCCAGAGCTCTTTGGTCACGAATCAGTTTCCTATATCCGTGACAGTTATCAGACTGCGGTCCGAATTCCGTTAAGACCAATGGACAGTTTCAGAACGTTAGTGGGTGGCACTTCCTCTCAGCTGATAACAATATTTGTGGCGCCCTAATATTTTTGCCTCTCCATGATATTCGTTTTTAGAGCAGCGCGGAGCAGTTCATCTGAATGACACAGGTGGCGCGACAGTTTGCTTACCGCCCAGTTTCGGCCCGATCAGAGCTTCAGTTTTTTACGTTGAGTTACGCAGCTAGTAATATCACAGAGCTGTGCCTTGGGTATATCATCTTGATCATACCGGCTGCACAATTCCCCATAGAGCACAAATATTGAAATTCGCCGCTCTCATTGGAAATAACTCTGAGGTTATCCGACTGTCGCGCCATAAGCGGTGTTGTAACGAACTGCCGAGCGCTGCTCAAGATTGATTACAGTATATTTACAGAACCTTATGGAGCTACTGATACCTCTCTGCTCAATTCATAGACGGCGCCTACTTTTGCGAACTGACCGTTTTAGTTCATGCGCGGAACTTTACTTGCAGTTTCGTAACGTGTAGTACAGGGTCTGTTCTGAAAGTAGTAGGACTGGTTTTTTCCTGGGCGAACGGGCGGACGAGAGGTGGCCTGCGCGTGCAGGATCGTTGAAGGGGGATATTGGGAATGCTAGGGAAAATCGGCAGTCGGCTCTCGGCCGTTGAAGAGAGGAGGTCGCTTGTACTGTGAACCCCTGTCGAAACGTCTCGTCACGCAGAATCGTCGAGCGTTTACTGAATCAGCGATACACGATCAAATTTTGAGTAAATCTTGGTAAAACGGGCCAAGAGACTCACAACATGATTAAGGAGGCCTACGGTGACGCTTCCATGGGTTGATCAGGTGTTTTTGAGTGGCACAAGCTTTTCCGAGAAGGTAAGGAAAGAGTGGAGGAAGACGACCGCTTCAGACGCCCTTCGACCAGCAAGACCAACACAAATGTGTAGCGAGGGAAACATTTACTTAACAGTGATCGTAGAATGAGTATCAGAATGATTGTTGGTGGCTTCAGCATTCCTCAAACCCAAGTTTTTGGGATCGTGACAGAAAACTTATCCATGAGGACAGCGTGTGCGATGTTGGTGCCGGGAGTGTTGTCAGAGGAGGAAAAGGCCAACCGGTAGGATCTTCTTCATCATCTGAATGAGGACCCTGATTTTTTGTCCACCACAAGGCGGCAACGCTGCCTCAGCCCGCCAATAGCCTCGACTTGGCCCCGCCAGACTTTTTTCTATTCCCGAGAATAAAATCGACGCCCAAGGGGAAACATCACGGATCGGTAGAGGTGGTTCAACAGGCCGTGACGAGGGAGCTAAACAGCATTCCGGTCCAGGCGTTCCTGGAGGCGTACGAAAACTGCAAAACTCATTGGCAGCAGCGTGTAGGTGCGGAAGGGTGCTACCTTGAAAAATTGTAATCGTTTGTACTATTTTCTTGAATAAATTTTGTTTAAAAAAATGAGTCCTACTACTTTCAGAACAGACCATGTATTAAAGAATTCTGCTGGAAGCAGCACAGGGACCGGATTTTCGACACTTTTGCGCTTTCTGAGTGAGCATACAAGGCGTGGCGCTCATTTTCTCCGTTTTCTCGCCCGGAAAATGATGATTACGCCATATATTAGCGCTGCATGCTTCCAGCTCGCTTGACAGGGGTCAGTTAAGAGATGACATGGAATGCAGGGTTATCTCTTTGCTAATCTTTTGAAGGCGCCTCTCTGAGGTCTAGAAAATGGCTTATTTTGACTTCGGCTCAAAACAGAAGGGCAATTGTTCCAGTAAACTAACGCTGTATTTATTGTCGGATTGGGGCGAATCTGCGTGCAAGCTCATCTTCCGCAGGCGGCTTTAGTCATTAAAAGTATTTAACCCGCTTTAATCGGAACTAAGCGCATGATGCGGGACTGCCCTCGCGAGGTTAGGTGACTTCCTTCAAAAAGTCAAACCTTGCTCAAATTCTATCGTTCGGGTCACGCGGTTTTTAAAATGTAAGCGGAATTTTATCGTTGGTCAAATCAGTGCCGTTGTTCTAGGATTTAATTTCGGTATTTCCCAGCCCATTAAATTATAGCGAGAAGAGCGTGCGGTGCCAGCCTAGGAAATATGTCCACGCCTCATTTGAACGCCCGCTCATTTCTCGCCACCGCCATGATGGTGTAACATAGGCCTGCCCGTGTTGTTTGGTGTCCCCAGTATTTCGTAGATGGCGCTCGCATAGAAGCCGGGTTCCGGAAGTACTTCTACCGGGCTCCCGCCTCCCAGCAGGAGGACACCCACGAGATCATCGTCTGCCACTCGAACGTCATCCGCTACTGGACATGCAGGTGAGAACGAGTGCAGTCTTCTTTTGTTGCCGCGAAATTTTATCATGCCTTTCTTAAACGATGAAATGGAATGCATTAAAAGGTTTGCACTCCTGGTTTCCTTGGTCTAAATAAATTCTTAAGCATTCATGCCTTCATAAGAACTTAAACAAGGTCGTGCGGCGCATACGTGTTTGCTTAAATAGGACGATAGGTTATTCACACCCCGTCGATCCAGAAAAATTTGATGAAGTAGAGAAACACGCAGTAGACAATGGAGACCGCCCGTATAGACTACAATGGTTTCCGTGAACATTTGGTGAGCGCAAATATTAAACGGTTAATTGTGTAGTTCAACGTTCCAAAGCGATAAGTGAGTTATCAAGGACATCATAGTGGAGAGCTCTGGATTGATTTTGTGCATCTGAGGTTACAGCGCACTTTTGCAGCTGTACAGCTGCAACGTTGCACATACCAGCAAGCATCCTTGTGGTATTCTATTTTGCCACGGGAGGTAAGCTGAGGTTAGCGTGTTCGCTATAGACGTGAACAGGTCGTCTTAATTACGCGCAACATAATTTACGCTGTTCGAGTCTTTTGTGTCACGTTGAAATGGATCGTGACCGAGCGACAAGGGCAATCCGATCCCGATTGCCGCCAAATGTGAACATCTCTATCCCGAATCCGAACTTAGTTTTTTTTTTGGTATAGCTTCGCAAGACGAACATGTTTCCACTGAAGCCTTGGTTTACTAGACTGCCTATATACTTGGCGTTAAAGGCCACGTGAGAGGAAGAACTTTATCGCAATATTGTACTAAGCTTTAAGGACATGCTGCACCATGGTCACCATAGCCGGCAGCGGAGTAGGATAAAAGGGAATGTTCTCAGCTCCTTGTATTGAGCAGTTGATCTCGGTGCCACAACCACTATTTCAAGAATCGCCCATAACTTCGCCAACTGATAAGCGGGCTCGCACTCTGACTGTTGTTCGGTATTCTCTGTGCGCGCGTATACGCAGGGCCCTTCAGCTCCCTCCCGAGGCCTGGTTTCGCATCTCCCTCGCCCACGGCAGCGTCTCGGTTGTGAAGATCGCGCCCAACGGGGAGGTCAGGCTGCGAACCCTCGGCGACGTCGGGCACATGCCCATCGACATGATCACCGCCGGATACCCCCGATAACCCTGCTGAACAACGATACCGGCGTTTCATTCAAATATAGCTCGTCGTTTCAAAACCCTTTAACAGCGTTTTTTTTTTAGAATTTATTACTGACAAGCAGAACTGTTGCCCTCGATCGCATGGATTTGACTATAAGCGGCAGAGAGAGGTGAACACAAGGGCCAGCGCTTCGCCACCAAATTTCAGCGAAAGCTCTACTGCACGACCAAAGCTGCAAAGGCCCGGTCCGCCCAGCCTTGAAAACTCCCTCCTCAGCAGGAGAGGAACAAGCTAGGGGAGAAAATAAGTCCATGGTTGGTTGGTTCCAAGCACAGGTGGGTCCCCCCGGGATTGTCAGGTCATGGCGCTGGGGGCCGGAGGGCCGATAGGCTGATGACCTAAGCCTTTACTGGCCGGATCACATCATACATACTTCCGGGGTCTGAAAAACCGCGAAAAGTACTCGATGGCCATTAGCTGGCAGGTCGGAAACAAACCCCGTCGTGGAGGGGCCCCAGGTAGCTTACCCCGAGTTAGGTTCTCCTTTCTCCGGCGGTCGGAGCCCGTTGCGTGTGGTGGGTATTTGGGCACCCCGTGAGCGGGGCCGCACCATTGGGCAATCTCTATGCTGTTCCTGTCCTGGCCAGGCCTGCCAGATATCGAGTCGAGATAATGAAGGATCAGATCAAACAACTAGCTGTCTCCATTCCCGCCGTAAATCCCACAACCCATTTCCTGACAACCGTTTACACCATCCATTTTGCCCATCCTTTCCGCTACTTCCCAGGGGAGATCAGGGGAGTCTCCCCGGGTCCGCTTCCCTGGCTGTGGGTCGCTACAGTAGCTTTACCCCCCATTTTTTTTCTTTTTCCCCACCTACGGGTGGTAAAACTATCTTGCCCTCGGGTTTTCTTTTATCTTTGAATTGGATTAAGCCTGTTTTACATATGTGGTGCAGGCAGGAACTTATTATTCTCCATTCTCCTCAGGTTGCGTCAACCTAATGTCTGTCCGTCCGTCCGTCCGTCCGTCCGTCCGTGTTTGTCTGTCTGTCTGTCTGTCTGTCTGTCTGTATGTATGTATGTATGTATGTATGTATGTATGTATGTATGTATGTATGTATGTATGTATGTATGCATGCATGCATGCATGCATGCATGCATGTATGTATGTATGTATGTATGTATGTATGTATGTGTGTATGTATGTATGTATGTATGTATGTATGTATGTATGTATGTATGTATGTATGTATGTATGTATGTATGTATGTATGAATGAATGAATGAATGAATGAATGAATGAATGAATGAATGAATGAATGAATGAATGAATGAATGAAGCCGGATTAGTGGCAGGCTGCTCACCTGCACACTGGATGGTGGTCAGGTTGCCCACCGTGCAGGCGGCAGCCCATTTAATCGTGAAAGGCTGCTCGGGAAGAGCAACCTGGGTCACAACCCAACCCAAGCAACCCCAAGTGCCAACGATCACAACACCTGCCTTAGCACCTGCCTCGTGCCACTGCGCCACTGCTCACCTACCCACCATGTGGGTTACCTGCCAAGGTGTAGCTGGAGAGTAGGTTAGCAGTGGCGCAGTGGCTCAAGGCTGGCGCTATGGCAGGTTTTGTCAGTCCACCTTTCACTTTTGCATGAAAGAACGCACACACCAACCGCCTCCTTAACCTAGCAGAGCAGCGCAGCACCGAAACACATCATGCTAGCGCACATACCCGCATTTAACCAATGACCCAAATCTACTGACATTTTTTTCTTTCAATCTGCCCGCCTTATCCTCTAAGTTCGCGGAGCCCCCAAGAGAATGCAGCTGCCGTATACACCGGATGTTATATGCGAGTGTTAGAACCTCAAGTTCTCCATGCCTCCGAGCTACTTCTGTGGTAGATGGCTTTTTTCTAATCGCACAAATTGGCCATATGGAATAAGAAGGGAAAGGCACAGGCGTGTTACATTACTAAATGCTAACAGGGCTCGATGCTCAGGCCCATGTGTCCTCATGTGAATGTCTTGTGGGCATCTTGGGTGCCTAACGGCCATATTTCGAGCGCAAGCTGTTTTGTGCATAGTTGTCACTGTAATGGCAGTTCTTATTACGACATGACTTTCTGGTGTTGTGGTGATTCGTGATCCATGGCGGGGATAGTGTGATTCCTTCTCAATTCCAATATCATTTGCATGGAAATTGGAGAGAAATACCGAAAGCGAAATGCTCTCAGAAAAGGAACGGTAAGCAATTGCATTGAGAAAAGTACGAAGTCAGACAGTAAGAATGGATTGATGTACGAAAAGGGGGAGAATTTAAGCTACCGCCGGCCAATCTGAACACTGTTGTGAATTGGAGCGTCCCACCGCTGCCACCACTGTTGCGACGCGACATCCCACCTCTGCCACCACTGTTACGAATGGTGCGTCTCAGTCTGCTGCCTCTGTTCAGCAGACCTGAGCGAAGAACGGTCGATGCGACGGTTAGTGAACTGACGTTTATGTACATTCACAAGGCTTTTTACAAGATATGTACAAGGGCCATGAGCACAACGGGCTTGGACGAGGCCCTGCGGAGAGCGTCTCTCTGGCACGATGGCGTGTCTGCTGCCCGTCTGCTACCGCGTCTCAGTGCGGCTCTCCTCTTATAGCCGCCGGTGACCGTTGCGTTCCTCTGCACCAGGCGTTCCTCTGCACCCGGCGTTCCTCTGCACCCGGCGTTCCTCTGCTCCGATCAGGTCACGCCACAGGCCACCGCTCGGATTGGCTCGATCCGACGCTAGTGAGGAGGAGGAGGAGGAAGGGTCAGCCGGCCAGCCAGGATGGCGCCGTGCCATGGCGACGAGTCCGTGCCTGTTTTGCGCGACGGCGGGCGCACAGCTCTGGTTCCCAGACAGGCCAGACGCCATGAGGGTTCAGGCACAACACACAGCCAGAGTTGTAGGGAAAAAAAAATCCGCACCAAATGTTTGTTTCCCTCTTCCCAACTTCATGCAATAGTAAAAATTAAATGCGCAATAGCAAACAGTACTCACAAATATATAAAATCCCACCCACCACCACTTTCTACGAAATGCACCACCTCCCCAGGTATATACAAGTAGGAAACTTAACACGAGAACACATTCACATATCAATGAAACAACATACCACACTTAATGACAGAATTAGACAGTACAGTTTAAAGTATTATTTTACAGTTACAGTGTTATTAGTTTTTATTTTAAATTACTTTATATTTTACAGTTGCAGTTATTTTTACACTATTTCTTTTATATTGTAGTTAGAGCATTACTATTACTGTTACTTGTACTCTTTAGTAGTACTCTTGAACGCTCTATTTCCGCAGCGGAGCTCTACGGAAAGTGTCCCTTTACGTGTACCTGTTCAGTACACGGGCGTTTTCGTACCCACTCTCCAACCTGGGTATCAGCCTCCGAGGCCGGGTTTCTAACCCGTGCATCCTGCCCAACACAGTCGCGGAACGCCTTAGCCACTGTGCTACCACGAAGGGTAATTACCGTGGGCTTAAGGGCGCCTCATATGTGTATAATGTCCAGCGAAAAATTTTTTGCTGCTCCTTGCATGCCGGTGGGAGGCAGACATCCCAGAATTTGGGGGAGGAGGTTCGGCATGAGTGGTCCGCTCCCCCCACCCCGAAAAAAAAAGTAGTTAATCTATGCGCCACTACCCCGTCATGTGGCTGTTTTAAACACACCTACCATGGGTGTTTTGAGACCCAGGTTGCTCTTCACGAGCAACCTCTCGAGACCAGTCGTTAATTTAATTGCCACCTGCCACGGTGGGCAGGTTACGGTGACGTCAGAAGGTCACGTGACCTAGATAACCCCCTAGGTTGCTTCTCTGGGGATTTTTCGCTCACGCCACCGCCCCTGCCGCCGACGACGACGCGGGGTTATCCGCCCGACAGGAACTTAAAGCTCTAGCGTAAAAAGAAAAAAAAATCTGCGCCGCACTTAAAATTTGCTTCCTCCTTCTCATCACCACGTAACAATTCACCGCTGAAGCGTGACCTGAATTAACCTTCTGAGCCTAACTAATAAATATTGCCACGACTGAGTTTCGAACCCGCGATGGCGCGAACAGATCAGCTTCGCTGGCCTGTGCACGAGATCACTGTCCTATCGCCGCAGCCGATAAGGCCTCATGTTAAACTGCAGCACACTCTCGCGAAGTACATTGCACATCATTGTCTTCATCAGTTGATACTACTATCGAACTAATATCGTCGCCATACGTGCCGACGACCCAGCAGATCCGAACTATGAGCCAACCAGGCTAAAACATCCTTTCGCACGTCTACTCATTTTAACTCTGTTGAAACCATGCCACTTTTTTTTTTAATTTCAAAGCACTGCTGTAGTCTCAAAAGCCGGCGGCGTGTGTTATTGTGTGTACTCGCATATGTTACAGGCATCAGATTCGTGATCATAGCCGCACCATGCACCAGAGCTTTCGGCATAGCTTCTCAATTCTTGCAGGATTCTTAAAGTTATGGTATATGAAACATCGTTCCGGGGTCAGGAAAAGACTAAATGTGTCTGCGGCGAGCGTCAAGAGGCTATCGAAGGCGCCGATGTCCCTCCGCCATATCAATCCGGACGCGAAGTCTGCCGTTAGTGGCGCGGGCGTCGCTATAGAGTCAGAGGCACAACTGTGCCTATGTCCTGATGGCTTTAATGTGGAACTTCTTCCCAAGTAGGCAAGCCCAAACCCTCTTGCAGTTTGGCATTCGCGAACAGTATTCGACGCCTGTACTACACACCCCAAGGATTGCGAATAAACAAGCCTTGAATTAAGCAAAGCTTCCCAATGAACAGGACTATACGTTGGGGTTACAACGTTACATAACCTGAAAGCTTCCATTCGGAATCATTTGGCTAAATAGGTATTCTACATAAAGGACATAAAGCTTCCCCAGTGATGCCATAGAGTATTTTGAAGTCAATCTTCCTGTCTGCGTTCCTCTTTTCTTTTGGTTTGTCACATATTCAGTGGCACCGTTTCGAAAAGCACCGGGCGAAAGAGAAAAAGAAAACCACACCCGAAGCCGCGCGGCCCATCTCCAATTCGAAGCAGAAGAAGAGTCGACGGCATACATGGGATGCGTGGCCAGCAAGGGCCGGAGACAGGCTCGCTCAGTCGGTCTTAGCTACGCGGTAAGCACCCCCCCCCCCCCTTCCCCTTCCCTTCTCGGAAACAGTCTTAGGACTGCACAGTTCACAAGCGACATCTTCCGCAGCCCGTTTAAGAAAACTTTGGAAAGCTATGTTGCATGCGAGCAGGTCGCCGTGCTACGCGAGATAGCCACTGGGTTTAGACACCGTTAGCACACAGTGTACCGTGTTACCGTTACCGGAGTAGAGGAAGCCACCGCGCCGTCAGTGCGCATACGCAAATCCCGCGGAGAACATCAGATGACGCCATGCACCCGGCAGCTGCACGCGCGCCTGTCGCATCGAGACCAATCAGCGCATGCGGACTGGCGGTGGGCGGGATCCCGGTATTCCGGTAACAATAATGGTAACACTGTACACGGTACACGTTATTTGACACCTTTAGCATACCGTGTATTGTGTGACCGTTACCGGAGTACTGGGAGCCCACCCACCACCGGTGAGCACCCTGGTTGGTCCGGATGCTGCAGGCGTGCGCGCAGCTGCCGGGTACCTGGCGCCATCTGGCGCCGTCAGGGCGGTTTGCGCATGCGCATTGGCTGCGCGCGGCCTTCCGGTACTCCGGTAACGGTAACACGGTAGACGGTATGCTAAATGTGCTTATTGTTAAAGACGCCTATTAACGCCACAATTCTTGCCTTCAGTGCAAATCGTCTGCTCGTGGGGTGACTGTAAACTAGCTCACTAACTCCTTTCCCGGATCTCCTATATATATTCTTTTATTTCAGGAGCGCAGAAATCTCCATTATATAGCGCATCAGCACCTTATGAGCTGTCAAAGGCCTGCTCCTATTTCTGCCCATCTAGGAGTAGCAAATAAGCGCAACCGTCCTGTTACAGGACGTCAAGAAATGTACTGTCCTGTAATGCAGCGACAGAGTTTAGCTGGTTGTGCATGATCCCAAGCGGATCCTGCACTTAAAAGACGATTTAAACTCAAGGTAAACGATGACACGAGTAGGGACAGGTATGCGTATATGTCCAAAGTAGCAACTGGCTGTTACGTCAACTTTTCAGTCACTTTTATACTGTACTCCTGCCTCGTGTATTACTGCTCCAAATAAATAGAAACGACATGAGAAAAAAAAGCTGCGATTCGCAATGTATTATTGCCATCACAGCAATAAGCGAGAACCCATGGTTCTTATTGAAATGTGGGCCTTTTTCGACAGCGCTCATTTGCGCAGTCTACAGAGGGGAAAATTTTTGCATTGCCTAATTGACGAAGCGTTTTCTGCACAAGTGTAATTGTTAGCGTACTCTTTCCTTTTATCTATCTCACCTACTGCACTTCCGGATACGGTTACCCGTTATGTGCTTTCGTCGGAAGCATTAGTGTCGGGCACCTGACTTCGGGTAGGATAACCACGTACTATCATGAGCAACAGTAAGGGAACCCCCTTCCAAATTCCGACCCACCCCACTCTTCATCGGGATGCCACCTGACAAAGCAATTCAGGTGTAAAGACGGAGCCACTGCCAATGTCTCAATACCAGAAGTTTTCTGCCAGGTAGCAGCTTCATTCAGTGACACGGGTCGATCGGGACTTGGAGGGTGGGCTTTTACTTTTGCTCACGATGTACTACGTTCCTCACGGCGAGATAGTACTCTTTGGGCCACCTCGACATGGCGACATTAATAAAACATCAATGGCAGCTAAACCAATCATCAACCTAACTTGCGCACAATCCGATTTCTTTATCTGAGTAGACATATGCTGTCGCTAATGGAGGTGTGCGTTAAAAAAAAAGGCGCGGGCTATGCTCGGTGCAGCGTAGCAGAAACATATGCCCGTTCTTGGAAAGCATGAATTCAGTGAAGACGTACGCGCGAAAGAGGCATGAAAAAAAAGTGCACTTTTTGGTGGTTTCATTTTGTGCAGCTCGTCAGCTTCGTGTTCCTGGCCGTTCACTTGGCCGTCATGTTTATTTCGGCGATGGTGTGCGAAGCAAAGAGTGAGTTCATAAAAGCTGCCTCATTGATCTGAGGACTTCCAATGCATGGGGAGCGACATTTGAACACGTGGAAGGACTGTTATGAAGCTGAGCCTGCTCATGAGCCTGCTGGCGTGACAGTGCATGAAGGTGACTATCCCCGACCATGAAACGAAGGGACTATCTCCTTTCATCGGCCACTGTCTGCATTGTCCGGCTAGCAGGGTCATGGGAATCGGCCGACGCCATTGACTGGAAGTGTGTCCTTAGACAAAGGGGAAAAGCCGCTGCGTTCTTGAGTTGTATCCGGCTACAGAGCAAGAGAGCTAGCCAGATAGATATATAATTGTTAGCCTTCCCTTTGTATCGGGGTGTTCACAAGTGTCACCTAGCCATATCTTCCTAGCATGCTCAGTATCTTGAATCAATCAATCAATCAATCAATCAATCAATCAATCAATCAATCAATCAATCAATCAATCAATCAACAGTTTTATTTCTATCAGAAAATGGTGAGGGTTGAGCCACGCAAAAAAGGGAAACAATTCTCGCTTGAAAAGCTTGAGCTCCGCGTATACATGGCCTGGAGCGTGAGGGGACACGTGTACAAAAATAAAAAAAACAAGTACATGATTTGCGTGTGAAATCAAAACACAAAACATTTGGCACTTAAGATATACATGTAAGAGGAACATGTAAACCATGGCAGTCACTAATTCACAAATATACGAGAAAAAGAAATTCGTCAAGCGATAAAATGCAGTCTCAAGCATGAGTAACACAAATGAGATTACAGTCGTAAAGACGTGTCACGAATGTGACGTGTCACATGACTGGAATCCAGTCTGTCACCCGTTAACTCGTCTTAGCGGTGTTCTGACGCACTACACCGCTGAAAATGCTGCGCAGATAAAAGCGCATTTCTAACTCAAAAAGCCTACATAAAAAAACATTGCTGGAGGCCTTAGCTGAAACACGCTGTATACATGATCATGTATGCAGCGTACGCTTATCAAAGCATGAGCATTTTTTATTGTTGTCCGGTTTAGTTGCAGTGCATACGTGAAATAGAGTCTGCTAAAAAGTAACGCATAAACCCTAAAATACAAGTCTGTATCAAGAAATTTGAGGGCACACTCAAGCTCTGGTTTGGCTTGGTTTATGGGGTTTAACGTCCCAAAGCGACTCAGGCTATGAGGGACGCCGTATTGAGGGTCTCGGAAATTTCGACCACCTGCGGTTCTTTAATGTGCACTGACATCGCACAGCACACGGGCCACTAGAATTTCGCCTCCATCGAAATTCGACCGCCGCGGCCGGGATCGAACCCGCGTCTTTCGGGTCAGCAGCCGAGCGCCGTTACCACTGAGCCACCGCGGCAGGGGCACTCAAGCTCTGCCTTAAGGGTGTGATGCGATATCTTTAATAGATTAATTCCCATATATGCTGAAGGCCTTTCTGTAATTTACATTCGTAGATCCCTGGGAGTCCTCATACCCCTCCTGGCACAGTGTTGCAGCAGTTAAGCGATGAGCCACTGCCCTGCGCTGGCAGGTGCTCCCAGCGGTGGGCCCTGTGCTGCCCACGTTTCTCGTCGCGAGCGACCAATAATTAATTTAACGGCCACCTGCCTCAGTGGCCAGTTTGGTCACAATCCGGTGGGCAGGTTGTGATGAAGCCTCAAGGTCACGTGACTTAGGTGGTCCACCTGGCTCCCAGGTTGCTCTTTGGGGGCCACCTGCCAGACCCGTGCCCGCGATTTTCCCTCACTACGCCGACAACGTCGACACCTGATTTTCTGGTGAACGGGGCCTTTAAAGCTCTCGCGTTAAAAAGTCACTGCCGATGAATGCGATTCATGCTCTCTACTTTCCTTCTACCCTCTTGCTCCCTAATCTCTCCTTCCCTCTCTCGCTCGGCCTTTTCCTCTCTACAATCTGACTCCTCTCAACCGAGGCTTCACACGCCACCGCCAACACCATGCACTTTCTGCGCTAATGGGCGTTCCAATGCGCTCGCATTAAAAAAATCACCTCGCCAGAGAGCAGAGCATGAATTGTGGTGCCACTCTGTTCACGATAATCAACGGATACCGCCGACGCCTCCTCCTTTACAGGGCGCCCGTACGTCTGGCTGTCCAAGGGCTTCGGATGCCTCCTGCGAGGGGCGAACCTGGGATTCATCATCGCCTGGATCGTCGCCGCCGGCCAGGTAGGCACCCCCCCTCGGCCGTCCATAACGCGGAAAAAATTCTTTTTTTACGATAAAAGAACGCCATGGTGTGGTCAGTTGGCGCATTCAGCATGATATGGCCCACAGTAAGCTATCAGGCGCCGATTCGAGGCGCCAACTTTACACCTCGGATGAAGCATCGATATCAGGCGCGCACACCTGCTGGAAAAATTGGAGGGTCCATTTAAGCGTCGCCCCTTAAATGTATGACGCGATAGCGTGATGGGTTAATTGTCAAATATGCAGAAGGTCATTCTCTACTTAACAATCACAGATCCCTGGGAATCCTCACGCCACTCCTGGTGCAGTGGTGCGGTGGTTAAGCGATGTGCCACTGCCCTGCGATGGCAGGTGCTGTCACCGGTGGGTCTTTTGCGATCGAGGTTGTTCTTGTAGTTATTAAGTTAACTGCCACCTGCCATGGTCGGTGCGTAGCCTATCACAATCCAGTGAACAGGCTGTGATGACGTCACAAGGTCAAGTGACTTAAATGACCCACCTTCCTTTCAGGTTGCATCTCTGGGGATTTTTGACGATTTTGTTGCGAAAGCAGCACTACTAGAGCCCAGCTCTGCTCGTCGCGAATATGCTCGGGGCCGTGCGGTTACCAAACGACCTTGAGCCGCCGTTGCCTAGCAACCGCGTCAGCTGCGCTCCAACAGATGGCGCCGCGCCTAGCAAACCGAGTTACCCGAGCTCACCCTAATAACTCGGGTAAGCTCGGGTAAGTTCGGGAAAGCGTCGCGTCAGCTGCCCGAGAGTAGCCTCTATAGACCAGAATTTTGAGCCTCTCCAGGGCGCGGCCATTTTGCACCGACTGGCGCGCCGCGGTGCGGGCGTTTCTTTGGGGACTGCGGGGCTGCGGCAGTTCCGCGGCCGCGCCTGCATATAGCCGCGCTTCGAGCGCTAAAAAAACATTGTCGAGCATACTTTCGTTGCGTGGCTGTGTTGCAGGAAGTATTTACGTTATCAAAGCGATAACATTGACGCGTTTTAATGATATTTAGTTTGACATTCAGGTTAATTGTGCCGGCGCTTAGAACGCGCTCGTGCTTATATCGAATTCCGTCTTGATGCTCCACCGCAGGGAAATTTTTTGTTCAATATCAAGCATTAGGTGTGCGTCTAGCATGCAGTTCCAATTCCCATGCATTCTTATTCCTTCCTGCCGGCTGGCCATAAAGCCACCCCCCCCCCCCCCCTTCCACAAACAGGGCTTTCATGTCGCCGCGCCAGTTTATCAACAAATTACCGCTGTGAGCTCAACTGAGTCGCAGCGCCAACAGAAAACAAATTTTGCCATGGTTTATGCAACCTGGTGCGTAAAAACGTACTTCCGCTTAATTTATCAAAGATTGAATAGATATGAGCAGCTAATTCAGCTTTCACTAATTCTGAGGTCCGAAGTCGCGTTATTTTATTGAGGAGCTCTCGCCGCGTGTGAGAGCGTTGCGTAGCCGTTTGGCTAAGTGTGGAAAGTGTAATGAAATCGCGCATAGTATTTTCCTATGAATAAGGTAGATACCGCACCGCTGCGGTGGCTCAGTGGTTACGGCTCTCGGCTCTGGCCCAAAAGACGCGGGTTCGATCCCGGCCGTGGCGGCCGAATTTCGATGGAGGCGAAATTCTAGAGGCCCGTGTACTGTGCGATGTCAGTGCACGTTAAAGAGCCCCAGGTGGTCGAAATTTCCGGAGCCCTTCACTACGGTGTCCCTCATAGCCTGAATCGCTTTGGGACGTAAAACCTTAATAAACCAAACCAAACCAAAGTAGTGTAGATACCAACAGCAGAGACATACTATAGATAAACCTTTACCCCCCAGACCCCTCTGACATGCGTGCGGAAAAAGCAGCTGAAATCGGTAGCGGTCGTGCTTACAATCCTGTGCATGAAATGGGTTTAATGGGAACAAGAGCAAGCTCAGCGCAAGGATGCCGAACACGTACTGGTGATCGAAACACGCGCTCCGTCGGGACAACCTTCAGTCCGCAGCTCGCCCATCCAGTTACTACTCCACTGAGTCAAATCAATAGATCTACATTCTGATGCATAAAATTATCATAGATGATATCGCACGTAAAACGCGACAACAAACGACACGACAGCGCAGAAATCTGCTTAGAAGTGCCGGTTTCCAGTCCGTACACTACCTGGTCGGCTACCCTCGGATGTCACGTTAACGAGTAACTGCGCGCAAGATAACCGCAGTACTGTCTGGAGGAGGGAGAATGTGAGCAGTGACGCACAGCACACACCCTCATACGTTAGCTGATGGAGCACAACAACGGCAGAAGCGAACACGTAAACATGCGTTCTACGCGCGGCGCCGGCGCGACCCGCAGTCCCTCGGGCCGCGCGCGCCGACAGATGGCGACTGGTGTCGAGAGTAGGAGCGCGCCCGCAGCCTGCGTGCGAGGGTAAAAAAAGGTTTCTCGGGAAGAGCAACATGGGTCGCACAAAGCCTACGGGTGGCTGTGGTAGAAACAGCCACCTGCCAGTGCAGTGATAAATCTCTGAACAGCTGCCCCTTGCGCTGGTAGGGGTATGAGGACTCAACGTCATGTATGAATGTTAAAAAGAGAGAGAGAGAAAGAAGTGGACGGAAAGGCAGGAAGGTTAACCAGGCGATGCCCAGTAGGCTATCCTACACTTGGGGAGGGAAACAGAGGGGAAAAAAAGGAAAAAGAGTGGCAATGAAATGAGTTTTCCAAGTGTCCAGCGACCACTATGTCACGGGGACAGAGGGCATGAATGCGGATAATGTTCAAAAAAAGAAACAAGCACGAGCACACGCACAACAAGCACGCACAATCCCAGCATGAATGCACTCATTTTCTCAGCACAGATGGAGATTTTGCTTTCCGCAATGGGGTGCGGTTCGTTTTCCAAAGAACTTACCCCCAAACTCTGAAAGAGAAGTGAGGAGCCCTCATGTCAATCTGAAAGCTTCCTTACTGAGGAGCCCTAAGTTAACCCCCAAACTCTGAAAGCTTCCTTACCTCAGTAAGGAAGCCTTCATTGCAGTGAGGTGCCCTCATGTCAATCTGAAAGCTTCCTTACTGAGGAGCCTTAAGTAAGGTCGTCCTTGGTGCCTCCTCACAGTTAAGGCAGCTGCCAGCTGCCTTCATGCGTCCTTACGTCGCTCTTGGCCCTGGAGGAGGGCTTCACCTCACTGGCAGAAGTGACTTCGCACACTCACGCGGGCGACGATACGCGGCGCAAGGACGCGAGCCCGGCGTGAGCGCAGTTGAGGAGGCGGGAGAAAATGGCAGCGAGGACTGACCGCTACGCGGGCGACACGAAATTTTTTAACCGTGCTTGTGAAAACGCGTTCGATGAAGTGTACCTGTATCCTCGAATAGCTAGGTCGCTTCGCGACGCGGTGAATCCAGTGGAAGTGCACTCAGAGGAAGAGTTTGCGTTCAGATTCCGCACCGGTGCGGCTCTGTCACACTTGGGCATTCGGCGGCGAGAGCGAGCGAAATCCGCTGCCGCCGAAATGTTGCCTCGTTCACTCCTCCCGGCTACCACGTCGCCGCTCGTGGCGTGAGAGATATGGCTAGCAAATAGCATAAATTGACGCTGTCTATGTACCATAAGCGTGTGCATGCTTACGCACGCTAGACGCAGGTATTTTGCGGGTTACAGCGTTTCTAAGGGAATGTGGCTATTCCCTTTGCATCTGCTGGACGAGTTTTCGGCCTAGCTCAGCCTAGTGGCGCCATCTGGTTGTTAGGACGGAAACCATTTCTGTCAACAAACCGATGGTCTTAAGCCTAAAAGCGGCTGAATCGCCAATCTAAATAAAAAAATAAGGCAAATTTATAACTCATACTTTCCTTAGAGGCGAGATGAGAGGAAGCGAAAGACCGATGGCCCATTTATGGCCAGCGAACGCACTGAAAAACGCAGTAACGACGACGAATTCAGTCCGAATCGAGGGGCCCAGCTTCGAAGGGCGCCGCCATGTTTGTTGTCGCCGCGGGAATGCAACTTCCTGCTCGGCGTCCTATTGGCCGATGTGAAGGAACCCTCAAACCCAGACACGCGGCATGCGTTCCTTACTTGAGGAGAGGCGAGGGGAGCTTTCAGAGTAAGCTGGCTTCCTCCATCGAACATTCGCGGAAAGGCGGCCTCACGTAAGGTTAGGAAGACTTCGAAGGAAAGGAAGCTTTCAGAGTTTGGGCCTAAGGTCGTCCTTCGTGCCTCCTCACAGTTGAGGCAGCTGCCAGCTGCCTTCATGCGTCCTTACGTCGCTCCTGGCCCTGGAGGAGCGCTTCACCTCACTGCTGCCACAAGTGACTCCGCACACTCAAGCGGGCGGCGAGACGCGGCGCAAGGACGCGAGCCCGGCGTGAGCGCAGTTGAGCAGGCGGGAGAAAATGGCAGCGTGGACTGACCACTACGCGTGCGACTACACGCAATTTTTTAACCGTGCTTCTGAATACGCATTCGATGAAGTGTACCTGTATCCTCGAACAGCTAGGTCGCTTCGCGACGCGGTGAATCCAGTGGAAGTGCACTCAGAGGAAGAATTTGCGTTCAGATTCCGCAGCGGTGCGGCTCTGTCACACTTGGGCACTCGGCGGTGAGAGCGAGCGAAATCCGCCGCCGCCGAAATTGCCTCGTTCACACCTCCCGGCCACCACGTCGCCGCTCGTGGCGTGAGAGATATGGCTAGCAAATAGCATAAATCGACGCTGTCAATGTATCATAAGCGTGTGCGTGCTTACGTACGCTAAACGCAGGTATTTTGCGGGACGTTACAACGTTTCTCAAATTTCCACTTTTAATTCAGCTTATGCAAACAGCGACGCTGGTGGACGAGTTTTCCGCCTAGCTCAGCCTAGTGGCGCCATCTGGTTGTTAGGACGGAAACCATTTATGTCAACAAACCGATGGTCTTAAGCCTAAAAGCGGCTGAATCGCCAATGTAAATAAAAAAATAAGGCAAATTTATCACTCATACTTTCCTTAGAGGCGAGATGAGAGGAAGCGAAAGACCGGTGGCCCATTTATGGCCAGCGAACGCACTGAAAAACGTAGTAACGACGACGAATTCAGTTCGAATCGAGAGGCCCAGCTTCGAAGGGCGCCGCCATGTTTGTTGTTGCAACTTCCTACTCGGCGTCCTATTGGCCGATGTGAAGGAACCCTCAAACCCAGACACGCGGCATGCGTTCCTTACTTGAGGAGAGGCGAGGAGAGCTTTCAGAGTAAGCTGGCTTCCTCCATCGAACATTCGCGAAAAGGCGGCCTCACGTAAGGTAAGGAAGACTTCTAAGGAAAGGAAGCTTTCAGAGTTTGGGCCTCTCCAACTGAAGAATGAACACCTGCTTTCGTACGTGTTCTCGGTTTAACCACGTTAAGCCCCCACCAATTTTATTCGCTCACAGTCAACGACGCCGACCACGACACTGATTTCCTGCGACACGAGCACCTTAACGCTGTCACGTTAAAACCAATTAGGCACAGGGCGAGGGCTTTTCTGACCCGTGAAGGTGGCGTAACGACGAGACGTCGCTTTCAGCGCGATTGCAGAGCAAAGCTGGCTGGTGATTTCAATTAATGACTGTGCTCTTTGGAAAACGAACCGCACCCCATTGCGGAAAGCAAAATCTCCATCTGTGCTGAGAAAAGGAGTGCATTCAGGCTGGGTGGAATCGTCTTTTCTTGGGCTAGTTGGTTTTGCATGCTGTAGGTCACGGACAGAAAAGGAAACGAAACACAGCGCTGACTTTCAACTGAGCTTTATTGGGAAAATAAGCGACTTTTATACAAAGAATTTTTAACATGTGACTCAGAAGATGTCAAAACGTCCTACTGCATGTGCGTGCTTGTTGTGCGTGTGCTCGTGCTTGTTTCTTTTTTTGAACATTATCAGCATTGGTTTGTTGTTTATTTTATGGGGTTTGACGTCCCAAAGCGTCTCAGACTATGAGGGACGCCATTATCAGCATTTAATCGACCGCTAATTGAGTCCTGGATTGAGGAAGCTCTCCTCGCTGATGCTTGGTTTGGTTTATGGGGTTTAATGTCCCAAAGCGACTCAGGCTATGAGGGAAGCCGTAGTGGAGGGCTCTGGAAATTTCGGCCACCTGGGGTTTTTTAACGTGCACTGACATCGCACAGTACACGGGCCTCTAGAATTTCTCCTCAAAGAAGTTCAACTACCGCGGCCGGGATCAAACCCGCGCGCGCTCCTCCCTGATGCGTAACTGTCACACATCTCAGTGATACGGGACCATGAAGGAAATCGGTGAGGTCCCCGACGCACGGGCTCCATGGCATAAGTGCACATAGAAAGGGTCTGCCTGTGAGTGTCGGGCTGTTTCAGCGCAAGTTTTGGCTCGAAGATTAATTCTGGTTATTCTGTCCATTGCCTCGCACCCGTGACGTAAAGAGGGCCCTTTTAGACTCGGCTTTGAGCATCTGTTGAATGCAATTTTTTTTTTATGCAGGAGTTTATGGTTTTAGTGGAAAATAAATGGGACAGTAACTGTCTCACTTTTCGGTGGACACCTCAGCCGCGCCGTGGGGGAAGGGAGGAAGATGGGAGCTAAAGAGTGAATGAACCCGAGTCGAGGGCTCCGAAATATTTTCGACCACCTGAGGATCTTTAGCAAGTATTCTTGCTCAGTAGCCGAGCGCTCTAAGCACTGAGCTGCAGCAGCCGGTTTTCGTACTATAAAACGTATTTATGTGTAAATATTTAACGGCGCAGAAACACAGACGAAATACATAGGTGCACGACAAGACGAAGCGCGAACTTCTAACTGGTTTATTACATACACGGAGAGTACACATATAGCGTTTATCGTCACATTCGCAGACAGATCACCGACATATCAAGAATGACGTGATGAAGCACGCTCCAGGAATTTCTTTTCAGCTTTATACAGTGAAATTAATGTATACAGTAAATCACTTAGGCACAAGTTTCCTTTCTTTTTATAAAAAAAAGGCTGTGGCTAGAGTTCCGTCCAGACAGAACTACAATTCGCGCTAGAGTTCCGTCTAGACGGAACTACAACTTGCGCTAAAATTCCGTCCAGACGGAACTGCATGTAGGGATGGGGTTCCGCCTAGACGGAACTATACCTGACACCATACAGTTCCGTCCAGCATTATCTGCCACAAGAGTTATGCCAAGACGGAATTAAAGCTGGCATTAGGGATTTGGAAACCAGTTTACTTGCAGACTTTTGCATGTCCATTTAAAAAAGTAGCAATCCTGTTCCGTTTAATGTGTGACAGGATATTCTGCTGCATCATTTTATTTTCCAAGCAGTCAGTGAGAAATGACAATAGATCGAGTTTTGGCTTGGGTTTGTTGGTGCGTTTGCATAATGCTTGTTGACCGTTTGTGTACGTCTTAGTCTTTTTCGCGCTACGTCATCTTGCAGCACAAATAGCGACAGGGCTTCACATCACTTCGCGAAGAGTTTCTGCACTCTGCTTCTAACAGTGTCATTTTCCAGATCCTGCATGCATGCACGGAAGTTATACCTTCGAGGATGTAACTAAACGCAGTACGCGGACAGATATTTTGGTGCAATATACACGCGTAGAGAGAACATCTGGATACAGCTTTGTCAACTGATTATTCCAGAGGCAAATAAACGCTTTATGTGGGTAGAAATCACCCATTTTGTATAGCATGGACCGTACGAACATTAGACCGTTTTAGTTTTACGTACGTGGAACCTTTGCGCACGTAAACGGGAGCAGTCTACGTAGCGCACGCTCGTATCGCTTCGTACAGTTTTAGCTACAATGGCTGGAATAGGCCCCTATTCCAGCCACTGTAGCTTTAGCTACACGTACGGGACGCAAACTCTGTAGCTCCGCCATAGAACCTAAAGAATGCGCTAGCATGTTTTGCCGCGCCATCTAGTACAGATAAAGAAAACTAATTTGACTTAGTCGAGCTGCTTGGAGCGGAGCCAGGCAAAGCCACAGTGCGGGCGGTAAACACTTTCCCCCTTTCTTCTGACAAACATTGAGCGATTTCATTCCACCGAACTGTACGTTGCATGTTATCATCAAAGAGATTGAATTCCTTCACTCCCCGCATCATATTTAAATCATCGCTTTTCGAGAAGCGAAGGCGCGCTGGTGTCCCACTCATGTTGACGACGTCTGCGTGAGGAGCCAAAACGTGCACCCATGCGTGCACTGTTTTACTTTTCCAGCTGACTATGCCGAGGGTCTCGCGATATCCAGCGAGGTTTTCAGCTTCGCGTGGTCTCGCGATACCGTCGGCGCACTCGTTGCTATGACGGCCACAAACACTTCTCCGTCAGGCTTAGGAGCTGCTGAAACGGATTTCTATCTGGAAAACAAAAGCTAGTTCTCACCTAAAACTTCATGCGAGAGCAAGAATGGACCAACAGAAGGCAAATACGGCAGCTTACAGCACGATACCACGTCGAGGGATTAGAGACGAAGCTGTTATCGTTGTGAAGCGGGCGGGCAGGGCGCCGCCATCTTGCCAACGCCACGTACGCAAGCAATGTGAAGACCGCAACGCAAAGATCCGAATCTCACGTACGTCCGTGTGACCCACACAGACACTTCACGTTCTGCGCATGCGCACTGATGACCCGTAAGCGCTCTACTTACGTGAAGCTTCTGTGTACGTGAAACTAAAACTGTCTATTGTATGGACGGAACTCTAGTAAATATTCCGTCTGGACGGAACTGCAGTAGCAGCAAATGTTCCGTCTGGACGGAACGCTAGACACTCCGTAAAAAAAAAAAAAAACGCTTCTATCAACCTCCTAGCTTTAGTGTCCTTGCTTTTGCCCAGAATGAGTACGTCAGGGAAGCATGGATGTTGCGGGAGCCATGCGCATAACCTGGGCGCATAAAAGATTGCCCATCCCGCAATTGTGAGCCATGCGTCACTGACGTGCGCATTCTGAGCGAAAGCAAGGACACTAAAACTAGAAGTTGATAGAAGCGTTTCTTTTCGAAAAGAAAGGAAAGTTGCGAGTAAACAATACAGCCATTTCACTGTATAAAGCTGAAAAGAAATTCCTGGGGCGTGCCTTATCACGTCGTTCTTGATATGTCGGTGACCTGTCTGCGCTCGTGACGATAAACGCTATATATGTACACGTTCCGTGTATGTAATAAAACCAGTTGGGAGCTGGCGCTTCGCCTCGTCGTGTACACCATTCCAGTTCCGAAAGCGGGCGGTGACCCCTCCGACCCGCAAGCATGGCGGCCCATAAATCTCTTAAACGCAGACTACAAAATCGTCGCATCTTTAATCAACAGAAGAATGCGCACGGTTCTGCCTCACCTAATTCACCAGTCTCAAACCAGCAGCGTGCCTGACCGCTCTGTGTTTTCTGCATTGGCACTCACAAGAGACCTGTTCACATTTGCCAGCAGGACGGGCTTCACCGGGTGCTTTGTTTCGCTCGATCAGGCGAAATAATTCTATCGGGTTGAACACTCGTATCTGTTCGGGGTCCTCGAAGCCTTCGGATTTCCACCGCTAACCGTCAATAGGCTGCGCTTACTTTGCGCGGACCTGAACGCTCGTCTCTCCGTAAACGGCCACCAGAGCGCTCCCTTCTCAGTCACCCGGGGCATAAGGCAAGGATGCCCTCTCTCCCCAACGTTCTTCGTGTTATGCCTGGATCCACTCATCCGGCGCATTAACAACAGCCCATCCATACGCGGCTTCCCTCCGCCTGGTCAGGGCCAAATCAGAGTTTCGGCCTACGCCGTCGACGTGTCGCTTTTTCTCAAGGACGAGGATAGCTACGCCTCTTTTTCGCGGCTGTTTCACGAGTATAGCCAGATATCCGGGGCCCTACTAAACAGAGGAAAAAGCAAGGCGCTAAGGTTTGGCACCTTCACACCGAACCTTGCGGGCGAGGTGGAGTGGGTGCAGGGAGTGAAAGTCCTGGGAGTAGTATTCCTCGCCAGCGGAGAAGTAGCCCGCGAAACCTGGACTAACCTCCGCACGAACGCTGAGAAACTCCTCTCGGTGGCGTCAACTTTCCGCCTTTCAATTGCAGAGCGCAGCTATATTGTGAAGTCCACAGTCCTAGCCGCATGTTTTTTTTTTTTTTTTGTCGCCCGCGTCGCAACCCCACCGCGCACGTTTGCACGCAGGCTAACCACGGCCTGTTTTTCTTTCGTTTGGGCAGGCAAAACCGAGCTTGTGTCACGGTTGTTTATTCGCCTTCCGTCGTACATGGGTCGGTTCAGTGTACCTTGCATCCGCACCATGTGTAATGTGCTCGCCTTGAGAGGTGTACGCGATCTTGTGCGCAACCCAGACTATCCCGGGAGAACACTCCTCGCATACTTTCTGGGTACAGCGCGTAACGTGTTTTTTTCGCAACACGTGGTCGGCCCTACAGCCGAGCAGCCACCGGCATTTTTCGTTAACATGCGCCGCACACTGGCGTCGTTGACTGCCAGCGTGCCCGATCTGGATGTTGATGAAACCCCGGCCTCCAGGATCTGTGAGGCACTAACGGTCGCTCAGCTGACCCGCGAACAACTCCAGAAAACGAGACGGGCACGCTGGCGCCATCTAACGTCAGCTGCGCTTCCTGCAGATATCAGGGACTTCGGCTGGTTGCGAGGCAGGCGGGTCCTGCTCACAAGAGACCGCCTTGCGGCCTGGGGCTTGGCGCCCTCCGCCCGATGCCCGCAATGCGGTCTCTTAGAAACATTAAAGCACGCAATGTTCGACTGTGTAGTGGCGCGCACCTTTTGGATTTTAGTGTCACGCATGTTTGTAACCCGCCTGCAAGCGCGCACTAGTTCGTACGAAGTGTTTAAAAATATGCTGTTGTGTGTCGGCATGTTAGTTTTGTGGCGGCAGCGTGGAGTGGCTTCCTTAAATGGTCGTCCGCAAAGAACAATGTTTCCCATGTTGCAGCGCCTCCGCACGCGCTTCTTTGAGCAAGCATGCGTTTTACGCAGTGTCAATGAGCGAGGCTAAGTTTTTGCGCAGATGGTCGACATACTTCATCGTCCTGCGCGGCGGTCGAGTGTCGGCCTCATTACTGCCCTACTGACATGCTCAGTGCTGCGTCACTGCGCATGTGCTTGAAAGATCAGAACTTTGAGTTCAGCAGTTTTGCTTTGTACTTTTGTATTTTTGTTGACATTAGAAAAAAATAAACTTCTCTTTCCACACCCTTCCAGTTTTTTAACGCTATCACGCGAGCATCGACCGTTCGCTTGATCAGCGCCCTATGACGGAACGAGTTGGCAAACTCGCCGAGAGTTGCCGCATGCGTGCGCACGGTGGTCGTCGTCTGCTAGGCTGTTCCAGGAGCTGCGAGCAGCCCGCGACCTTTTCCTTCGAGTGTAATACTGCTGGCTTACGCGCAGCCGATATTCAGAAGAAGCCGCGGGCCGCCCAGCTGCAAACAGCTTTACTCTGCTTTTCTCGAACGAACCTTGTGATTAATCTTTCGTTTACTCTTGTTTTGTTTGCAGTTGTATGCGGGTATGGCTGTGGCCCACGACTGATAAGTAGGCGATCAAAAATTAAGTGAAGGAAAGGGTCGGGGGCAGCGCGCAGCTCCAGGAATAGCCTGGCGGACGACGGCCGCCGCGGCCTGTCTTCGTGCGGATGCGGCAACTCTTGGCGAGTTTGCCGATTCGTTCCGTCATAGGGCGTTGATCTAGCGAACAGTCGGTGCTCGAATGATACTCTTCAAAAACTGGAAGGGTGTACCTGTTTCGTCTACTGTTTTGCGCCCCTAAATATTTAAATATGAACCAAAACCAACTAGCCCCAACAGCAAGTGCTTTCAAAATAGAAAACGTGTCTTACACCATGCGATCCCTGCTTTCTCCTTTCCTACCCAACCAGGACAGCCTGCAGCTCATGGTGTTCTGCACGACGGCCATTGCAACTCGTGTTCTCGGGATGTGCATCTACGCCGTCGTCTACAACGTCCATGACAGAGTCAAGGTGAGGAACCCGACCAGAGGCAAACCTCTGCCGCGCTGCTTTAAACCCGAGTCCTTGTGCTTTGCCATACTTTCTACCCTTCAGTTGGTACCCAATTGAAGGTGTAGCCCGCGTCGGCAACTTAGTAGCCGAACTATCTCAGGACATCTCGCGCTTATAGCAACGCTTTGCGACTCTCTCCCTGCAGACAGTTAATTCGACAGTCGTGACAGGCCAACATACGTTACACGGAAGTGCGCACCAATCACACGCCATTTTAAAGCGAAAACTTTACTGGCCTAGTCAAGCCAAGGTCATTGGCGCCGGAATATGACCTTCAAGTGGAGGAGCGGTGGAGGTGTGGCAGACACGGGACATTTCACGTCACTGGCCGCAGCTGTAAACACGCGCCGCCGCTTTGGCAGCTGTGTCCACGTGACTAACCACGTGACTCGCCGTTTGCTTTAAAAAAGACGCCGGCACCACTCTCGCGGCATTCTCATTGCAATTCTCGCTATGGACGGAGCGAGTAGGCCGGAGCCGTCTACGTCGTCGAGACGATTTCGCTAAAACACACTTTGCTGAGCTGAACTGCAACCATTTTTTTAACATGCGAACTGCTTTCTAATCCAGCCCCTTCTTTGGAGGCGAAAGCTGTGCCTTCCGGTTCTCTGGCAATGAATTAGTCAGCAATTTATCCCTCTGCATAGACAAAGCAGGCCTCCTGTTCGACCACTTCATTGCTCAAAAGGTTAAAAAAAAAAGAGAATGGACTTCTGCACGTTTCGTCCTCTCTCACAGCGAAGAGAAGGAAGAAACAAGTTTTATTACATGACACGTTATGAAGAGATCTTATACTATATCAGTGGTCTCTGTCCACTAGTTTAGTCTCGGTGTAATTTTTGTGCATGTTTAACCTGTTAAACCAAAATGAGTCGGTCTGGCAGGATGAATTAAGTCGCATAGTTGCACCTAATTACGCAATTAGTACCCCGCCTCCTTGGGTATGCATCCCTTTCCAAGCAGACATAGGCCACCGCGGACACATCCTCGAAAGTTTCCACTCTTCTCATCGCCCGTCTCTTTCATGGCCCAGGCTAACCCAACAATGGATAAATTTAGGCGCCGCACGGGGTTGATCGGAGAACAGTGGACCAGGTATTTGTCTTGCAGTGGACCTAGCGAGAGGCTGTCATGAATGATGATGATGAACATAAGAAACTGTCCTTGGCGAGATAATGGGGAATTTCTGACCGATATATTCTGCGCGACTTCCTGTTTGCAGTTTCTTCGCCGTCGACCAGACCAGTTGACGGCTAGGCAATAACTATAAGGACCTTGGTAATCGCGAAGGGTATTTTTTCATGGCCAGGATTCTGGTTCATGCGCCCCTAGTTCACAAATCTGCCACCACGCGCCGCATGAAGTTGAGCTCCTCCTTCTCCTCTTACATTCCTCCTTCCTGTGTTGGGGGAGAGATGCCTTCACCTTCCCGCATTCTCCACTTTGTGTGCGCTCCCCTCACGTGAACCCAGCTTTTCGGGGCCCCGGCAGAGATTCCCTTTATTCTTTTGTCACCCAGCGTATTCAAGGCGCGCTGACTGTGTCGCTCCCCTACTCGCTCCCTTCTTTGCTGGGGTGAAAGAAAAGAAGCCGGACCGTGGCTAGTGCGGTGTACGCATGCCAACTTCGTCAAAAAATTTGGGGGCGGTTTAGCCCTGCTAACTACGAAATATTTTTCGAAAGCAAGTTTTTTATGTGGTCCCGACGCGCTCGCTCGTGAGCGAGCGCGTCGAGACCGGCCGTGCTATGCTTTGGTTGTTTGCTTTGAGAGGTTGAGTCGTGCCACATGAATGCGTACTTTAATCAAAAGTGCTCCCATCGCAGTGAGGCTATACCATGGGCTGCTGCATAAATTGCGACAAGAAAGCGCGCCCGGGGTGGATAGAGGAGATTACAAGGACTATTTTGCGTGATAGGTACATTTTTTATTAAGCGCGTACAGTGACCACATGGGCATAAGTGACACTGATATTGCGTACGCATTAACAATACAAAAGCAATGAAACTTCCAGGGACACTCTTTCAAGCAGTGAAATGCGTAATTCCCGACGCTCATACTTAGAGCCACTTGTATGTGGCTCTTACTCTGTGCATTAAACATATTAAAATCGTGTATTAATCACTGCATTTCAACACTCATGTTATTGGCCTCGATAGCAGTCAGCTCTTCGAAACTTCTGTCGATGTGGTGCAAATGCAGTACGAATGCGTTGAGTGAGCAAGTGCTGCAGTATAATAAGCGGCAACACCTGATGCTGCGCTTCATGCTTGTTTCACTGACTCATTGTGCGCGGTACGTGATTTATCCAATGTAACAATTAGTAGTGTGGTAGTTCACATTTTTTCTAGGTTGGTAAAGTGTCTCCGATGATTATTCGTTCACCGTCGATAAGGGCTTTACCACTGCTGCAAGCGATGCTAGTTTTGGAAAATATTCAAGTGGTGTACGCAAACTATGAAGAGCTAAAGAAGACTTCATAGACCGGCATGCTGGGAACTATTCCGAAGCGTTTCCCGTCTGTTCGGCAAGAAACTACGCCTTTACCCAGAGCAGCACTCAAGAGTCAAACCTTAGTTAAATGTTGTTGATTATGATTTAAATTTCTTGAGAAATGAAGAGAAGTTATTTTAGATAACACGACGTTTAAAAGCTGACTGGGTTTCTCAAGCGCGGCGGCTTGGCGCTACACCCAGCCCGCTTGTGCAGTGGGCCACGCGCGCGATTCATTAGCGAGAGGACGCTACGTGCGCGCGGCCCTGAATATGCAGTGAATTTACCCGTCACGGATGCGAATACGTGCAACAATACCTAGGCGCGCGCACGCGAGTGGCGCGAACATATAGTTTTTTTTTTTTTTTTGCATTTTGCATATGTTGTGCAAAGCTACCCCTGCCTTTTTTCTCTGTCGCTTCGCTACGTACTTCTCGCTATCCTCTCCCTTTGCCTTTAATTCCACCGGCGCAGCTCCAATGTTTGAGGTCATCATCATCATCATCAGCCTGACTACACCCATTGCAGGGCAAAGGTATTAGATAGCAATCACCGCGGCCGGCAACATTTTTAATTTCGTTATTGTATTTTTGTCAGTTGTTGTTGCCTCTGGCAAACCACTACTACTACTACTACTTCTTCAAGGAGGGACTGCAGGGGAGTTGCAGGTTCTTTTTAAGCCCACAAACGCGGGTTAAGCACAGGGAGCTATTTCAAGGGAACGATTAACATTCCCCCGCGACTTTTAAATCAGCCAGGGCAGCAGGTTGGGCATGTTGGTTATTCATTTGCATTTGTGATGGAACAGCGCAAAAACCGGTGTTCCGGTGTTTTACTCTGTTCCATCACACACACAAAAAAATTAACTGTGCCATGACTTAGGGCCGTTTCACATGCATGCGATTCTCGCCTGCGACGCTGTGACTGGGGAGGGCCGTCGGTCCAGCCGCAGACGGCCTGCGACCAAGTTCCGTCCGGTTGGAATTCAGTCGCAGCGTCGGTGTGTTCGCTCTGCGACTGACCAATGGGCAGCGCGGAGAGGGCGCGTGTCACGTGGGAGCTGTTGCCGCGGCCACGGCCGGTCTCGAGGCGCGCGTGTAGCCGCGGCAACAGCTCCCACGTGACATCACGTCACGCGCCGTCTCGGCATGGGGTCACGTGGGAGCTGTTCCCGCGGCGTAATCAAAACTGTTTATTCTAATCACAACATACGAAATATTGCCTTGCATCTAAAAACACGCTGGTCATAACATCGTCAACACATTCCGTGCAGCCTTTCTGTCGAGTTTAATCGTGGGTTGCCTATGCAAACATCGACCAACCTTGCGTGTCCCTCCGACCGAATTCGCTGGGTACGCGTTGCATGTGAAAGCACTGTGCGAAAATCGCACTGCGGCGTCACCGACTAGGCTGACTATTTTCTTTCTGCGCAAGTCTGGCTCGGACTCGAGCACAATGGTTCTGTTGGAAGTCAGTCCTGTTGACAGACGCCTCGAAGGGCTAGGCCACCGCGCTTCGCTCTACGTTCATTTGTTTGACGTAAGCATTGTGCTGCTTCACCTTACCCCCATATTTCACAGCCTACGACACCAAGCACTTGAAGCAAGGTATTACATACCACGCCTTAGGCCTTTTCTTTAGGATGACTGTCTTTGGGACGGTGGAGGAGGCGTCCGATAATGGTGACCGGCTTGTGTGTAGTTTACATCCCTTCCTTTTTGAGAATACTGGCCAAGGTTTCGCTGACTTCGTCTTAATCAAAACTTGCTTGCATTTCACTGTACCCTTCGGACATGACTTTTTGGCAGTGTTCTTCCTACAAAGGCTACAAGAACAAGACGCACTGTTCGCAACATCAAACCCTACTGAAAAAAAGGTCTATGATGCTATAACCTCATAGAGGCTTCATCATAGAATATCGTGCAATTTTTATGACATATCATACAATTTGTATGATATTCTGTGGCATCTCTATGATGACTGTGTGATTTTACAGAAATGTATGTCATTTCTATGATAATTTTCTATGATTTGTATGATAAGTATATGATATTTGTATGACAAACTGTATGAGTTTATTGCAACATACAACTTTTTCCAGCAGGGAACTGATGAAGAAGAGGGAGGTGTAGTACCATGAAGGGCGAAGGATGATGTGACTCATGTGAGCTGTTGCATAGGTAGGGAGAAATTGGTGTTATTTTTTAAGAGCGGTTATTTTGCAACGGGGGATCAGTCGTGGGTGGTAAGGGGGCGGGAGAGAAAATGACAGTAGGGGGGCCTCCTGTTGTGCCTTTGCCTGCCTTTCTTTTTCCCCCTTTTACTTTTCCTCGAGTCGTAGAGCGCAGACCGTGGTTGCCTCTGGAGTGCGCTGTTTTTCTGCTCCCTACAGTGAAACAGGACTGAATCGGCGCCTCTCCGAAAACGGCCCGGAAAGGTCTCATACATGAACGCACTCTTGTCTCTAGGCTGTCATAAAAAAAAAAAAATCTTACAACCCGTAATGTGTCAGTCCTGGCGAAGGGTCACTCCATGCGCGAAAGAAATCTCCCAAAAATGACATCAGAGCTTTTGCAGAGGATCAGTTACATTCTTTAATGCCTTCCACCAGCTTTGTTATAAGCAGAGCGCGTGGTCATGGCGTGGTACGAAGAGTTGCACAAAAATAAATTTCGGACGATTTAGCGCGGTTACTCCACATGCGCAGGTGCGCCCGCACTCCGGTTTTCACTGAGGTTGCGGTGTTCGGATCCATTGCGCACGGATGCTGTTGAAGAAATGATATCCAAAACACAGCGCAAGAGACTGGTAGTTTAGGATTCGGGATGCTCGGTTGCGGCGATGTAGTTGTCTAAAATTGATCTGTTCGCGCTGGCCCGGGTTCGAAACCCACTCGCGGCCGTAAAACATTTTCGATTATTTTATTTCAGGTGAAGCAGGCTTCAGACATACAGACAGACCACATCGAAATCGAGAATTCAAGCCTTAGTGCCGCACCAAAAAATGCGACCCCGTCAGCTGGCTGTTGTTTTACCAGTTTGTGGAGGTGGCGGTTGATAAAAAAACGGCCGCTCGATGGAACCGCAACACCGAGTGGCCGTGGTTCTCGTCTGCTCACTTACTGAAAAATACGGCATGCTGAAAGGCTTTTCCTAGAGCCTTTACTTCGTTCCTTCTCATTAAACGTGCGTGCACTGTGTTATTATGGCTTGTGTGCAGTATCAAATAAAACAAACCATTGTGAACGGGCGAGACCTTTCAGTGGCCACGTAATTGGTGAAAGCTTCAAAAACCGCGTGTTCTCGCCTTGTGTGGCTAGAAACCAGTCGAATGTAGCAAACTTTCCGTTTCTCCAGAGATCATCTGGCGACGACAAAGCGTCGAGGCTCCAATGTCACTATATCAAAAACAAAAAGAAAACGCTCAGAGTAGAATGCAAAAATCACAGGACGTGATTACCGCTGTAGAACGCGAGATTTCAGGTGATGAAATTCGTATTTCTTATTGGCATTTATTTTCATATTGCTTTCAATACGCATGGCCTCACTATTCTTTCACTCGTGATGTAACTGTGCTCGTACCTCTCAGACGTCAACGCCAACACCGACGATGCACAACCAAGAAACATGCCCTCAACAGCTGTCGATGTTAATACGTCGCAGAGCGTGCACTGAGAATGCAGACAATGAAGGCAGCTCCGTGGAAGATACCCGCTTTCACTGTGGGTCGCTTGGCGGCCTTGATGTCCGCTGACGCACCCTAGCATACTCTCGACGTGCCGGCATTCATTGTGTCTGAAGTAAATGGACAACTTGCAGAATTGCAGGAAAGCTTATTTACATGAAGGTCTCTTCAAACCAAGAACCCTCGTTCACAGACCGCGTTTCCACTTCCTGCTCGGCTGGCTCAAGGGGTTAGCGCGAAGGGGGATGAGTCAGTAGCCCTGCATTGTATCGTTCTTGGAAGAACGTGAGGGGGGCTGCTCCCTAATATGCCGGAACCTGAAGCCTCGACGCACGCCTCCAGCCATCGAGATAGTGTAAAAAGAAGTTGCCGAAAGGTTACCATGATGTGTTCTCTTGACAAGTACCTGTCCCGACCCGCTCCTCACATCCTTTCCACAACTTCTGTCTTATATTGAAAACGGGACATCTCCCCCCTCATTTTTCGAACGAGAATGTTCGGTTGAAAAATTGTTGAGGGCACTCGATATGCTGAAAGTGTGCTCCAAGGGCCCTTTGGCGTACGCGCTCAAGGTGGGCGCTCTTGGAATGCCACAGAACCGGTATAAGCATGCGCACTATAGGAGACGTCACCGGACCACCACCGGAACGCACGGGCGCTCGCGCACGCGTAGGAAGCGGGGTCCGGTTTACGACATTCGGAGGACAGCGGGGCTCTCGGCGACTCTTTTCTTTATGGCTTGAAGCTCTATCAGGTTCCCAGAACTTTTCGCGGTTCGAGTTGCCCTACAGAACACCCAACCTCTTTTCTTCACGGCTCGAAATTACTTCCGTCGGCTTCAGAGGGGGAGCCAGCCAGCACCAAGAACATGGAGGTGCATGCCCTTTTTCGGCGCCCGTTCGGCGTACGCCGTCGCTGTACTGCTTGCAGCATCGGTTCATGTTTGGTAAACTTCGGTATGCCGGGCACTCGGGCAAGTGGTTTGTCAGCGGAACGTTTTATCATATCCGTTCTAGAAGCCGCGCAGCAGCTGCGTGAAAGTGTGGAAGTTAAGCTGAAAACGATCTGGCTCCCGTGAGAAAGTCGGAAAGAGGAAAACATATTGCGTTAGAGCTGCGCTGGCTGGACTGTACAGAACAAAGACCCACACGTACTGGTAGTACACGAATAAGTGTAGGCCGGTTTTTTGAAGTGAGCGTAGTTCTAACATTGCAATCGCACGAACTAACCCTGTTACAAGTAGAGATGCCGTGTTTTCGGTATCCGTTAAACTCCGTTAAATTCCGAAAAATGACCCTCGCGGCATTTTGATATGAATGCTGGAAAACCAATAAACACTGATTTTCAGCCGTCCTTGAAGAAAAGAATGCCAGTTTCAAGTGAAGAAATGTACTCTACTTTTTTTTTCTCTAGTTCACCCGGAACACAGCCGCACTGAACTGTCCTTGGTACCATTCCTTTCAATCGAAACCAAATTCTGTTGTCGCGTTCCTTTGTCTTCTCTTTACCAGCGTGACGGTTTTCAAGTGTGTAGGTCAGGCATAAGTTTCCTGTAACAAGGAACGCAACAGGACACGAGAGTACCCAGGACAAGCTCCCCACCCGACAAAATCTTCTGCTCTTTCCGCTCAGCAGTGCTTACAGGCTCCAGGGGAATACGGCGGGATTTTCACATTGCCTGCACGTCTCTCTCATTGCCAGTTTGGCAACTTGCCACTGTGGTTCCCCTGAGAGCTGGTACTTTTTTTTTAGCGTTCATTCATGTTCTTGGTTTCTGGAGAACAATCAAACAAAAGGTGAAAAGCTCGAGAGCGTGCTAGCAGTACTCGCTATCCCCGAAGACATGACTGTATATATAGTTTTTGTGAAGTGTAATCACGTGGTATAGAACATCGAAGCAATAAACACAACAATAAAATCATTGGAATCAGAGGAGGCACTTGTCTGCCGCGTGTACTCAATCCTGGTTCATCTAGCCTGCACCTTCACTGGTCAATACCTTCCTGAATGGTCAGCGTTTGGTGCGAAGACCGATATATTCGCTACTCGAGAAGCTATGAAGTCCGCGAGAAATATATACGCAGCTTCCGCGAAAACTCACTTGATAGCGATGACTTATGGCATCAAGTGCAAGTTGTGGACCCGTCCATAGAGCAGGAATTGATGACAAAGAAGTCTTTAATGGATTATTTTAGCCTGCTGTGAGCTCTGCAGACCACCCGTTTTTGAAAGAAGGATCTCAGAATAATCGCTGTTCAAAATTACATCTGCTGACGTTTGCTTTCACAGTTTATGGAGAGCGCGCTGTAAAGTACGGCCGGTCTTGTTAAAACCATCTCTTGATTTTCTTGCCGTCCCCCGTCAAGCGCAAATGTAAAACGTGTGCTTTCTGACCGCATTCCTCCGATGGCTGACAAATCTCTCAATGTACGTGTCCATTTTTTTTTCACTACGTGTAAATATAACATTTTATACTCTTTAAAGCCTTATAGTTCCATTACGAGAAAATCCGGCGCCGTGCGTTCGTCGTTCCAAGTATTTGCGTGTGTATGTACTACATACACTGCAGACAATCCAAGCGATGCCATCACTGGCAAAGGCTCAATGCGGTGGCAATATTCCCAACTACATTCATTTATTTCATTTATTGGTTTTGTTTGGCCAGTACAGAGACTGCAAACAAGGGAGAGCAAGCTAAAGGCGCCCAGTAGCGCCTGACTGAGGCCTGCCCTCCCCATGTAAAAAAACAAAAACAAAAACAAAGTGGCACTTGGCAATGGTACAAAGTTTTCATAAGTAACAGAAACTAGAAAAGCAGCGGATATACTGACAACGAAACAGAGATCAGGCATGCACAGAGCTAAGCACAACAAAACTAAGATCAAAACATAACAAAGACAATAACTGATTAGGTAAAAACACACCACAACTAGCTATAACAAAAATATTCATGAACAGTTTTCCTAAATCTGACCTCGGACATATTTTGTAGTGACAATTCTGTTAAATATGGATAGGTGTTTAATGTATGAGGAATTATGTGAGTTAGTTTTTGGAACCCATAGTTTGTACGGGATTTTGATGCATGGTATTGAGGGTGCCTAAGACTGTATGCTGTTTGGGCAATTAAATATGTGCTCTCGAAAGTCTGCCAGTTTCTTTTCATAAGGTTTCTGATATAAACAGCAAGCTTCTTGTGGTAAGCGGCCGTGATGGTTAGCAGTCTATGGTTGAGGAAGGAAAGACCCGTGCTCTCACTGTAATGTAAATTATCAATCGCTCGTACAGCTCTTTTTTGTAAAGTAAGTACTTTCACAAGATTGGTTGAGGTAGTCGTTCCCCAGATCAACAAACAATATTGTACATGCGAAAAGACTAGAGAGAAATAAATTTGTAGTTTGAATTTCCGAGGCAGTATTGTGCGAAATTTATTTAGGATACCAACAGAGCGAGCCATTTTAGTGCAAACGTAGTTTACATGATCTGTCCAGAGCAAATGTTCTTCAAAAATGACTCCAAGGAACATTGTAGAGCTGACACGAGTTATAGGAGCTTGTTCAAAGTGAATTTGGAAGTTGTTCGGAACTTCCTTATTTTTGGCTCTAAACAGTATGTACTTTGTTTTCCTGACATTAAGTTCTAACCTATTTGATTTTAACCAAACAGACAATTGGGATAACCAACTATTGGAGGCTGCTTGCAAAATATTACTATCTTGCCCTGAAAAAAATACGTTAGTATCGTCTGCATAGATTATAATGTTGTCTGCTGGACGAAGGTTGACGATATCATTAATATATAATAAGAACAACGTTGGTCCTAGAACGGAGCCCTGTGGCACACCAGACACAATTTGACCGATCCCAGATGAAATACCGTTAATGATAGTTGTTTGAGATCGGTTGTCAAGGTACACTCTTAGAAAAAAGGGGCGAATAGGGGGCGAGAGGTTAGTCTTTTTGGGGACTAACTGACCTGCCACTGGCAATCGTCCTTTTCGGGACTAACTGCAAAGGGTGTAACTGTTGGTCCCCTTCGAAAGGGTGCAGCCGTTAGTCCCCGGGAGCAGACATTTGATGAAAAAATGCAAACGACGCGTGATTTCCAGCCTAATTTATAGCGGGATAGTTTCCGACAGAACTTCACACATATAACAACGATAAAGGAAACAGAAATAAACATACATGAAAACACCAGGATTCGAACCGACAACCTTTGGATTATGAGCCGAGCGCGGATATGACTACGCCACCACAGAGGACAGTCCACGGTAGAAAATAAAAGCCTTGTATGCGAAACACACACGCGGTCTGTCTGTACCGCTCAAATTGTTATCACAGTGTGGTGGTTTTGGTGTCATATGCTTTTGAAAAAACCTGCGGTAAGCTTTAATGCGCACGCACAACGGTCTAAATCACGTTTTGGCCAAAAAAGAAGTGCTGAACTGTGTATACATTACGGCTGGTACTTCACAACCACAACAGTGGTTTTCTTTTTGTTTCTTTTTTTGCGTATAAGGTGGTCTTCTTCCTTGCAATTGGCAGCTGCACATTACAGCCTGTTGAAAACAAAGGTATAGAAGGCGATGGTTCACTTCGTTTTTTGTTACCGGCGGAGAGCGGTGACAGGGAATTGACTGCTAAGTGTCGCCAATACTTACACAGCATCACATAAGCTCGTAAACAACGGCAACGGTATGAAACTACGTGTACTTGCTCAACCGTAACTTTTACAACTCACATTTGACACGTATTGAAGTTCGTAGTAATTGTTTATGCACTTGCACAGCTGCCAGCCGTTTCGGTGGCACGAAGCCTATTTCTCACGGAAAAGGGTATCCGCCTCGTCACAGGCAGCGGCAGTGCCCTCACTAGCCTTAGACGACATCCATGCGCTTCAAAAATCGAGTACTATTGCAGTCAGGGTCTTCTCGCGCAATTTTCGCGTGCTGCTGTGCTGCGATTCGCCTCCCGTTAGTCTCTTTCTCGGCAGTTAGTCCGTTGAGTTTGCGCACGGCGCGCATTTTTGGCAAGGAGTGTGTCGTGTGCAAATTTAGGGACTAAAGAGCCCTTTTTAGGACTAAAGTTGTCTTTACTCCCCCCTGGGCCGGTTTTTTTCTGAGAGTGTAGCTAGCAAATAAGGTTAAAGGAACGCCGCGTATTCCATAACACTGCATTTTTTCAAGCAATATCTTATGGTTAACGGAGTCAAACGCTTTCCTCATATCAAGGAATATGCCAACTGTTAGCAGTTTATTTTCTATGTTTTCAATTAGCTTTTCTTTGATTTCCAGTAAGGCGGCCTCAGTTGTTTTGTTTTTTTGAAATCCATACTGTTGCTTGGAGATGACATGGTTTTTCTCGAGATATTGAGAAAGACGTGTGTTGATTGCAAGTTCTGCAATCTTAGAAAAAACTGAAAGAACGGAGATCGGCCGATAATTATTTAAATCATTAATGTCACCCCCTTTGTGAATGGCAGTGACACGAGCTATTTTCAACTGATGTGGAAATGTGCCTGTCGTGAACATTAGGTTAACTATATGTGCTAATGGTATCGCAATGACATCTGCTACTTTCTTGATCGGGACTGGAGCTATGCCATCGACACCTGGAGCACTATTACTGCGTAAGGAGTGAATAATGGTAATTATTTCTGAGTCAGTGCATGGTAACAAAAACATGGAATTACTTTGTTTACTGGTTATATAGACTGAGGCATCTTGATGTGGACCATCAGTTGATTTTGGCGGGAAAACAGATAAGAAATGCCCATTAAATTCATTCGCTAGGTCAGCGCCATCATAGTTCGCGCCATGAATGTGGAGTGAGACGGGTGCGTTGGTTCTGTTTTTACCTAGAAGATCGTTAAGTGTATTCCATGTTCCCTTCGAGCCATCAGACATGGAGAACTTTCTCGCGTAATAATCACTTCTTGCTTTTTTAATGTCAGCGCCTAACTTATTGCGGAACGTTTTGAATTGACGGAGAATGTCAGTGTCTTTTGTTCTCACAAAACGCGAAAAAAGTCTGTTCTTTTCCTGTATGCGGTCATACAGTTGTTTTGAAATCCACGGCTTTCTTGATTTTCTATGAGTTCTGCGCGTTGCTTGCGGAAATGCAGTATTGTAGTGTTCTTGAATAGTAGATATAAAATTTGTGTACGATTGGCATGCATCCTCCTGTCTTAAAATATTACTCCAATCTGTGCTAGCACAAAGACGTCGAAACTCTGATAAGCTGTTTTCATCAATTCTTCTAAATGTGGAAGATTCCGGTTTACTCCTGTGTTGTTTTGGTTGACTCGGAACTATACAGAATATAGGCATGTGGTCACTAATGCTTAATGTCAAAACGCCAGCCGGGACATCACTAGTGCAAATATTCGTAAAGCACACATCAATAAGCGTTTCAGAGCTGTCAGTAACTCTTGTTGGTGAGGAAATTAAGTTCACAAATCCATAGCTGTTGTACAAATCTAGCAAATTTCTCGTAACGGACGTTTGACCCAGAATATCAACATTTATATCACCAAGAAAAACCACTTCATAATTATTAAGAGACACATATTCCAAAGTTTTTTCAACAAAGTTACAAAACGCAGATACCGAACCTGAAGGCGGTCTGTATATACCTATAACAACAATTTTTCCGCAGCACAAAGACAAAGCTTCTACATCTTCATTCATTTCACAGCATTCAGGTAAACAGTGATAGCCGATTTCATTCCTCAAATAAATTGATAAGCCCCCTCCTCTTTTCTGTTGTCGCGCCAAAGATACGCATTTATAATTATCAATGTTAGGAGCATCATTATCATTGCTAAACCAGGTTTCAGAAAATACTAATACATCCCACTTTAACCTCAAAGTTGACAGCAACACAACCATTTCATCTATTTTGTTTTGCAGGCTTCGTGCATTTAAATGAAAAAAACTGAGAGAATTGTTGAGAGACTTTCCAGAATTCAGAATGTACTTATTGAAAGAATCAATATCAAAATAGGTCATGATAGGCTTCTTTTTTCCCACAGAAGATCAGCGCGCATGAAAACCTAAGGCTACCGAATGTTTGCCAAGTCGTCTTCGCAAGCAATGCAGATTGCATTCTCTCCGGTTCTGTTCCTGACAAATATTTTGCCATTTCTCTGCCAGGTATACTGGTAGCCACACTGCTTTGCCTTTGAACGTGCCAGCCACAAGAGTCGCCTGTTGAAGGCTGTCAGGTTGTCAAAAAGGCGTATGTCTGATTCCTTAGCTTTCAGATCCTTTACTTTCGCTAGCCATTGATCTTTTGTTTTCCGGCTGACAAAGCGTATCAGCACAGGAGGCGTTTTGTCCTCATTTTTCCTGTGAGGAAGTCTGTGCACACCTTCAATTTCACTCTCAGTGACCGGTTCAAGGCTCAAAGACAATGCAAGGTCGTTCACAACAGCTAACACGTTTTCGTTCTCAGTGTATTTCAGACCATGGATCTCAAGATTCTGGCGTCGTCCATACTGTTCAAGGTCATTTATTTGCCTTTTCAATCGACCCACCTCAGCCTCAGATCCCACCGATTCTACGACTTCAAGACGTTTGTTCAGATTTTGTATTTCCGTATCGTGTCGTTTTTGCGTTTCTAGAAGCTCGTCATACTTGGCTGACATCATCTGCACTGACTGTTCAAGACTTTCTATAACTTCTTTCAAGCTACTTAGAGCGTCGACTTTCTCTTTCATCTGCAAGAGAACAGTTAACTTGGCGTTGATTTGCGATAGTTCCGCCTTGTGCTCACATGCCTGTTCATTTTTCGACTTTTCATTCGACTTTCCCCCTCTGGTTCTGGCAAGTATGCAAGTCGGACACTTCCATGTGGTCTTGGAGGCTTTCCCCTTTGTACTTTTTACATAACCTCCAGAACAGTTTCCATTGTGGTAACTGCAACTGCATTCGTCACAAGTGACACACCCGTCGCCATCATCAAGGTTCTCTTTACATGCAATACAAATAGTATTCTCCGGCATTGCTCGGGACTACAACAGAGGATAAAGTACAACTCGGTCACGGAACGAAGTAAGGTGACACTCGCACTACAGTATCATGGCAGCAGCAGCAGCAGCAAAGACGAAAACTATATGTAGCCTTAACAGTGATAAGTATAAATGCCCACCAACCTGTAAAATAGACGAACTCGGTCACGGAATGTCTGTACGCCGCCGCTGCCACTGCCAAAGTGACTGCAGTGCACTGGAAAACGAACGCCCCCCTGATGAAGCCGATAAGCAGCAGACGAAGCTCAATTCAATGAAGACAGATGGCAGCAGGGGAGAATCCGGCCAGGACTTGAAATACGGTTGCTCTGAACGCTTGGAACAGCGATGTAGCCGATGAGTAGGCTCTGCGGTCGTTTCCAAAGCTCGGGCAGCGCTCCTGTAAAATAGACGAACTCGGTCACGGAATGTCTGTACGCCGCCGCTGCCACTGCCAAAGTGACTGCAGTGCACTGGAAAACGAACGCCCCCCTGATGAAGCCGATAAGCAGCAGACGAAGCTCAATTCAATGAAGACAGATGGCAGCAGGGGAGAATCCGGCCAGGACTTGAAATACGGTTGCTCTGAACGCTTGGAACAGCGATGTAGCCGATGAGTAGGCTCTGCGGTCGTTTCCAAAGCTCGGGCAGCGCTCCTGTAAAATAGACGAACTCGGTCACGGAATGTCTGTACGCCGCCGCTGCCACTGCCAAAGTGGCAGTGGGACTCGCGCCAAAATTTTGAATAACCTTATGCCGTGCAGCGTTCCGTTGCTGTCATAGCATTTCTCTTTTATTTTTACTCGTTTGGGCATTAATTCATTGGGTAGGGTGTTTGGTATGTGTTTAATAAAAAAATTCAGGTGCGTTATATTTTCTCCAGTAACTATACAGCCGCTTTACAACACCTATCCCGATAAACGCCGGTTTCTCTCCGGCATTGAAAGTAGAAAGCGAAAATCATCGAACCAAAGAGAAAAAATAAACACCATATAACCCCCAAATGGAAAAAAAAAGAAATACTGAAACCACGGAACCCTAGGTTTTTTAGTGAAACGCCTTAGCAACGAAATAAAGCACCCAAGCGCTTTCCAAGAGGCGCCATATGGTGCGTGTGTCATTATTCCAGAGGACGAGGCAAGCACAAGGGCCCCTGCCTCATTCCAGATAGAGGCAATTGCAGGCCAAATCTATTCAGGGTGTTTCACGCAACTTGAACCAAAGATTACAAAAAAAAAGGGTTGCTGCGTAGCTAGGTGAAACCAACGACATGTTGTTGCTCACTGTGTGGCGCTCCTCAGAGTATTTCTTATTTTCGCTTAATTAGTTACTTATTTAAGATCAATTATACATAATTTTAACGTTTACTGTAAGGGAACGTGCATTTTGTTAAGTTGTACAGGGGCGTTACGAAAGAACCGATCCAGTTTTTTGTAGCAACGTAAGTGGCCCTTTTTTCGAGTTTTCATGGAATGCTCGCTAAATATGAAAAAGAAAAAACACTTCATTGCGCTCTCGCGCTACTGCATTGTAGCGCTGCCAAGCGCGTCCTGAATGAAGCGTGCGCGCTCACCTTCTGGAAGTGAGCAGTCGACGCCGCTCTTAGCATAATCTTGAAAGTGCGATCAGCACATTCTTCCAGCATGGAAAGCGCACGGCGTGATCTGCCAATTGCGATAGGGCTTTTATGAGACATCGCGCAGGCAAACCAAAAAAATGAAGTAAGCATAGGCCCTAAGCAAAACTCTGTGCGTCAGCTTTTCTTCAGAGCAAAAGCCCCTTTACCATGGCAAGGCGGACCGTCCCAGGGGGAGAAGCTGGGTGCAGCGCTAAAGTCTCCTATTCCACGCTTTATGCTCATGTACACTAGGCTTGTGTCTTAAGGTGTTCGTGCTGTAACTGAGATTGAAGCTTATGACACATGTTTCTTGTTAGCCGATATGACAATGCCCCGGCTGATTCTGAAACCGTTTCTGGCGTGCAGAAACTAGTTTCAGACAAAAAAAATTGAGCTAAAAATTACTTTCGTAACACAAAAAACAATTAGCGTTATGTAGGACGTTTACTAAACGCAATAACGAGGCTACCTCAATTTCTGGCTCCTCAACGCAAATGTATTTTTTCGTGGCTGTTTGTTCAGTTCACTCTCCATCTAACCACTGTCCAGGCTCGTGAGCTTATCTCGTCCTATCTATGCCCATTTACCTCATCCTTCACAGTTTAGATACCTTCCCGACCATGTTGTTAATGATAGCAACTGTCAGGCTTTTAGGGCTCCGCTCTCTGATTATCGCAGCAAAATCTTGTCCCGTTGTCTCGAAAAAGTTCTGTGCCGCTTATGGGACGTTTAGTCAGGTCTTATGTGATGTGTATACTTGCAGTAATTTTTGACAAATCATCGCTCGAAGTCGCACGAAGAAGGCACAGAGCCCTGTTAGCCGCGACCCGACTTTTCCTTTTCTTGCACGCCAACAAAGGGAGCACGGAGGGCAGCCGCACAGCCAGCCCGCCTTGAACACGCTGGGTGAGAAAAGAAAAAATAAACGCAATACGGCTGGTTTTGTTGACACACAGGCTGAGGACACGTGGTTTCCGAAGCTTCCACCAATTACGTGGCCGCAGAAAGGTCTTGCTCCCCATGGCAGTGGAACAACAGCGACCTGATGCGATCAAAGTTTTTTTTTTTTTACCCGGTCGAGGCTTCTTAGTGTTCGCCTAGGTCCGTCTTTATGTCTGGAGTTTTCTTGACCTTAAAGGTACCCTGCGACGTAGATAAAGCATGGGGTCTTTATTCTTTGTATGCAGAGTAAGGGACATTGTGAGTCTTGAACGCGCAATGAGATCACCGAAATCATAATATTTGATATTTTAATCTTCGCCAGAAATGCTTGCTTCGAGCCGATGGCGTCGCAACGCGGCGGCCATTTGTGGCAGCGGAAATGAGGTGGCATCCAGATAGGGCGCTGCCGTTCTCATTGGTTGGGCGTCCAGTTTGCATATTGTTCCTTTATACTTGCGAAATCGATCCAAAATATTATGTCTCTGAGTACTAAAAGCTTTTTGGATGCCACAAAAACTGGAAAGAAGCAGGGAAAGCGAACGAAAACTAACAAGAATACAGCTAGGGGCGACACTTTCCATTCCGCTTCAAACCTTCGTGGCGGCCAGCGCTGTTCAAAAAACGTTGGCTCAAACCAGGAAGCGCGCGCGTCGAGACCGGCCGTGACCATACCAAGACGGCAGCGAAAAAAAAGCCAGTCGACACACCTTGCCCAAAATTGTGAAGAGAAAGGCCGGACAGGAGACGGTAGTCGAGTTTGGGGGGGAGGGGGCTACTGCCGACAGACTTCCAGTCCGACTAAAAAAGAAACTTCGGGGAGCTTCCTTTGTTATTAGCCACCCCTGCCCTGACTACGGTGCCGCGTATACGAGGGGGGAGGGGGGGGGGGGGGAGACGCCGTCAAAATGCGCGGCTGTCTACAGCCCCGACAAAGCAACAACTGCATGCACGCTTCCGCTGCGTGTGCGCTAGGCGCGGTTCTGATTGGTAGCGCCCAATCTCGGCACTGGGTGAGTTAAATGGGCAAGTGGAATGCGTTTTCGTCTGAGCTTTTCATTTTGAATTTTCAGAGTGGAATAACTTTCGTTTGCGTGTTCCGATTTCAATAATTCTTTTTGCTCTGGTCTCTGGAAAGCATGGCGAATCTATTTAATGATATTAACTGGTACTGAGGAAATCATCGCGGTGCCCCTTTAAATAAAATTAACTAAAAGAAAATACCTTACGGACTGAGTGGGTTGCGAATCCGGACGGCGCGATTAGATTAGTTTTGCTGGCCACTGCATCAGACCGCTACATCACTGCCTTTTGTTCTATGTACATGAACCATGTTCAAACCATATGGAAAGCAGTAGCAGATCGACATGACACGTAATACGATACACCTCAGCAGCACAGCACTCGCTCTTACATCACCGCAGCCGAACATCCCGTGTCCTAAACTACCCGTCTCTCGCGCTGTGCTTTGGGCATCTTCTGCATCAACTTGCAGCCGTGATCAGTGGATTCGAATATCGAAACCACAGTGCTAACACACCTAATTCGCATTTGCTGTAGCCACGACAAATGGACCAAAATTTATTTTTGTGCCACTCTTTGTGCCGTGCACTGCTCTCTTCACAAAGCTGGTGGCAGTCCTGCGTAACCAGGACGTCAGAGAATGCAACTGATTCTCTCCAAAAACTCTGATGGGATTTTTGGGAAATGTTTGACCGCATCAGTCAGGAGTGGCACATTAGCAGCTGTAAGGGTTTTTTTTTTTTTTTTTTACGTGAGCCGGCAAGGATGCGTTCATGCATGAGACCTTTCACGACTGGTTTGGCAGACACGCCAGCTTTGTCGTTCTTCAGCGTCGGAAGTAAAAAAAACAGCGCACTTTAGAAGAAAGCTCGGCCTGCGGTCCACGGCTCGAGGAAAAGTAAAAGGGGAAAAGGAGAAAGGCACACAGAAAGGTACAGCAGCAGACAGCGCCCTCTCCCTACTGCCCTTTGCTCTCTCCTCCCCCTTACCCCCGCCACCGGTCACCTACGTACCTCTTGAAAATAACGCCCTTTTCTCCCTGTGTTCGTCATCCATTTAATTCTGCGAATCATGTGTCGCGTTGTCATAGCCTTTCTGAGAGGAACATATTGTCAAAGAGTTGTGTCGGAAGGGTAGCTTGAAATTCAAGCAAGTTTAGGTTGAAAGCGATGCCCACTCCCGCTTTGAGCATGCGGTTCGCGGGCGGTTCGGTTGTTCGATTCCCAGTGCCCCCGGGTACCTATCGCTTTCCAATGCATACAAATTTTTTCGTGGTTTCTCTGAGGTGAATTGACTCGAAAAATGTCTTTCACCAAACCTTATGTAGAAGAAAACACTGTTCCATGGCGCTCTTTGGTGCAAGGCGGCCCTTGCACCATTAAAACTTGTCAACAAAAGAAAACATCCTTATGAAAAAAACGCAACGAAAACAATTCTACGCGTAGGCTAAGTACACGCCAGGAGTAAAAACGCGTATGCAATCTGTACGTAAAAGGCGTCAGCAAAACCTTGGCCAGCATTCGCGAAAGGAAGCGGTGGAAACTGGGTACCAGCCGGACATCATTATCAGGCGCCTCCTCCCCTGTCCCGAAGACCCGTCGTCCTACAGAAAAGATGCAAGGCGTGGTACGCAAAAACCCTGCTCGAGTGCATGATGTCGAGAGCGGCGTTTACTTGAAGGGGTTTAGTTGAGGAATTCAGTTGAAAGCCGGTTACTGGTTTCATATAAACACCGCACAGTCGGTTCCGGGAGTCGAGGAAGTGAGTCCAGTCAACTCCGCTGCAGGGGGGGGGGGGGGGGGGGGGGGGGGGGGTTGACTCGCTCAATCCCAACGTAAGATAGCACGTAAACCGGATAGAGACGAAGAGTCGAGTTAGCGGGAGTGGAGAGCATAAATTACGATCCTGTTTTTACGCTTGCGCCATCGCGCCTGCGAGACACCGGTGCCGTGCCGCAATCTTGGAGGCTGCCACTGCCCTCACCCGCTGCGCTGCTCGACGCTTGGTATCGCTGCAGTTGAACCGGTCTCGACTCGCTAAAATCTAGTTCATGTAAACACGCAATCGTCGAGTCGGGCTGACCTTACACAACTTGACCCCCCGATTCGATCTACCGCAGTCCGGTTCATGTAAACGAGGCTTAGGCTGGGGACACCAACAATATGACGGAAAGAGTGAAGCAGCACAAAGCTTATGTCAAGCAAATGAACAGAAGCGCAGTGGCCGTACTTCCCAGCCATGCCACCACAGGGGTGACTTTGACGGCACTATTGTGGTGGAAACCGAACCAAACTGCGCAGAAGCCTTCTACTTGAGTCATGACGGAGGAGAATGTTGAATGTTTTCTGGGAACCACTCCTTTTTCCTACATCCACGGTTTAAGCTTCGTGACCCTGCGGTCGACCTTATGTGGGCTTAAAAAAGGCTCCGCAACGCGCCCGCAGTCGCACCTTCAAGAAGTAGTAGTAATCGTTTACTGACAAAAAAAATACAAAAAGGAAGCACGACAGCTGCAGCCGGTGGAATTCACGGAATTCAGAGCCGGGGAAGTCACAGGGAGAGGATAGCGAGGAAAAGTACGGAGGAAAGCGACCGGCAGAAAAGACGGGGAAGCTTTGTACACAATTCACAAAATGCAAAAAAGTATCAAGTTCGCGCCGCTCGCAAGCTAGTGCGTAAGCATTATTGTACACATTTACAACGCGCGTAAATTAACTGCATATTCTAGGCCGCGTGCACGTAGCGTCCTGTCGCTACTGGACAGCGCGAGCGGCGCATTGCGCAAGTGGCCCGGGTGGAGCGCCCAGCTGCCGCCTTAAAGCAGAAACAGAGCCGGCTTTGAAACGTCGTGTTATCCTTCAAGAACTTATTTGGCTGGCGTTTACTTCTCAAATAAATGCAAATTATAGTCATAAAATTTTAATTGGATTTGCCTCTGGGTTGCAGCTTTGGGAAAAGGCGTAGCTTCCTGCACAGCAAATGGCAGATTTGTCAGAATAGCTCACAACATGCCGTTCTGTGAACTCTTCGTTATCGCTTCATAGTTTGCACACACTTTTGACATCAACGCGGAAATTAGCAGCGATTACGGCAATGGCAAAGCCCTTAGCTACAGAGAATGATCGAATAACTAGAGGCACTTTAACAACCTAGAAGAAATGCTGTGAATTACCACACTACGAATTGTTACACTGGACAAATTGCCTAATGAGGTAGTGAAACAGGCACGAAACGGAGCACCAGGTTTCTTGCATAGAATCCTGCAGTACTTGCAACGTACAAGCTTATGGGCGTCTATATATGTACAGATGACAGGAGTACAGCAAGAAGCCAAACGAATTCGGCTTGATTGGGCTTGTACCCTTACAGAAATAGCTTTATATTCAATAAAGAGACTACAGAGGTACACTGATTTCAACGCATCCCTGCTGCATTTTGACCGCATCGCCTAAACTTTCGAAGAGCTGAACGCTATTGAGCTTTAAGATGTAACGATTAATGCGCTAATACCTAAGTTTCGTGGCTTTGTATAGTTAATGCGCACGCATTTCCACTATCACTCATCCTCAAGTAGCCACTGTATGCGTTTGCAATAGTAAATGTGTCTGTAAAGCTCCGGAGTTTGCTTATAATCCTCTATAATACCCATACATGGCGAGCACTTTCTTGTAGCGGCCCATGTTTGTGTGCCTACATCCGATGGGGACACTTTTAATAAAAGCGCGCATTCACAAGGCATGACTTGATCTCCTTAAAGCAAGCAAAAAAAGCGTAGACGTGCGCCTAGCTAAACGCACCAAGAGAGGGCGCCACACGTTTCTTGCCGATGCTGAGGATGCATGATGAATAGAAAAATAGCCAGGGAAAAATTCTGCCTCTTTCAAATGTAAAATACTTTACATCAATTAAAAGATGGGACATTTCGCTACCTAAAGCTCCTAGAGCAGTCCGATATATTGTAAATCATGGCAGCGGTGAGTGATCAAGTGAGGACAAGTAGGGTTTTTTTCGCGACCTCGTCATAGGCATCATGTGACCATATCTCATCGCGCAGGGTAAACGCAATATTTAAGCCACAGTCATGAAACTTTACTAAAAGAAACTTTATGAGGTATTTAACCCCTCAGGGTCAGAGCTCGCTTGTAACTGTTATGCGTGATGAGATATTGATTTTTTATTTTTCATCGCCATTCAGTTACGCGCCGCCGCGCCGCCGGCTGTCGCGAGATGGCGCGACCGGTTTTCCGAGGCGCATGGGCCGGAATCCTGGGGATGTTTGCTCTTATGCTGCTTTTGGCTGCCTTCTTGAACGAAAGGGAATGACAAGCTAGTACCAGTGCTGTGTCCATGTCACTCCTTTAGTTTCATCATCCCGACACAACTGTGTTCGGTCCAAGGACCTCCTTTATTCAGTCATATTATAATATATAGCCCGTTGTGCCATCTGGCGGTGATAATAGGACACTTTTATTTTTCTTTCTTTTTATCAGCTCATTGTAAAGTGTGATTGTATTATCTATGACATCATCCTGATACACACTCTGCGCACCTGTGCCACTGATACGCGCTGACTTAAGCCCCATACTTTCGTTTCCTTCGCCCAGTTACCGCAGAAATCATGTGACAGCTCGGCACGTGTATATTTCAGGACGGAGCATTACAGATGGTCTTTCTTGATCATATAGGACGAGCCTCTGTCTCTATGACATTATCATCATTTGCAATTGCTTGTATAAGTATATGCGTCTATTTGGTTTTAGGTAAAGAGATTTCTTTGTTTTCTACTCGTCTGGTGCACCTACGGTTCACCTATACCGACCTCGTTTGGACGCCCCAACAAGTGCAGTCATGCTTTTGATGACACATGTGAAATGCAATGACTTTTTCTTTCTTCCTTGCAGGCGGAATCTTCCGCTGATATGATCCATTTCCTTCTACACTGGGAAGAGGTAGGCGTATATTGCACATCAGTTATTCGCGATTACTGGGTTCTTACTGCTGATCGGGCATTTTGACCCGTATTTGGTTGCAACTGTTCAAAGATATGCCATCTGCAGTTCACTGCTGGGTTCATGAATCACTGTTCAAGTGCAACGGAGTGATCGGCAGCTTTGAAGCCTGCAAGAAACCTGACTGAGACAGTATTCCCGCGAAGTGAAAATTGCAAATATAGAAACAAGGATGCCGTAGTTGAGGACTCGTGATTCATTTCGACCACCTGGGGTTCTACTAACGTGCACTGCCATCGCACATCACACGGACGTTTTCGTATTTCTCCTCGATCCAATTACGGCCGCCGCGGCCGAGATCGAATCCGTGACGTTGGGATCAGCAATAGAACGCCAAAGGCACTTAGGCCCCGGAGCGTGTGCCGCGAGGAAATATTAAGAATCGTAGAGATTATTAATATTAGCCAGAGCGAAAGCAGCCGGTGCTGCACTTCGTCCACCATTGAGAGGTGCAAAGATGCCGGAATGCTTTGGTTATTGTTGGGCATGAAACATGCATTCAACCATAACAATACGATTCTACTCGTGGCAAACCACAAAGAAATGCTGTGAAAGCTTCTGTACCATCATAACGCTTGTGTTAAATTTGCTGAAAACGTGGAAAGCGCAGTATTAATTTCACCTGAGCGCAGAGTAGAGCATCGCGGCGCCGCTGCCGATTTCAAAGGCAGAATCCACGTTTTCGACCCAACACTAGCCGAGCCGAGTACGAAACCTCGGCTTCCCGGCATTGACAGTGGCGCCAAGCTTCCTGTAGGTAACTATGAGAAACTCTGTGGCTCCGGAGGTCCCGGGCTTCGTTAAGGTGTTTCTGTCGACGACAGGTGGCGCGTCGACTTAATCGTCACTGCCTCGAAGAAGCTCTTTTTTGGAGGGGTGGAGACACCTGTTGTCTGGTCGCGCGACGCCATTTTGAATCACAGAGGTTGCTTCGACCCCTACAATGAAGAGACAGATGCTAAAATTTATTCTGAAATAAGACTTCCAGGTGTGGGAGCAGTATGAAATGTTATCATGTGTTCCGGATAAATTTTGATGCGACTAATTGAGGGTGTGATACAAAATGAGAGGAGCAAACCGATCCCTCAGGCGTGCCGGCGACAGAACAGAAGGAAGTGCTCCACACATGGCGGCAACGCGGCATAATCTGCGTATGTTGAACGGTTTGCGACACACATCAGTCGTCGCTCCTGTCCGTATTAAACTCCCTGGGTCAGACACTCGCGGAGACTGAGCGATGTTTGTAGCAACTGCTCTGCGGTTTGGAAATACAAGGACTTTCTCCTGACCCGACGCTTTGTGTGTTTCCTCATTCAGATATCTTCGCACTTTGTGGTACCTGCTACCCTCATCACCGCCGGCTTAGAGGTGATCCATTTACACTTTTCTACCACTGCAGACAACAACGTTTTCCTAATATTGTGCTTCATAACTTGGCGGAGAGCTATGGCGTTATTAAGAGCGGCTTACAAATTTAACAAATTTTACAACTGCTTTTGATAGTGTCTTAATTTAATGACTTTACCAAAAAAATTTTGTGACTGCGTGCCAACATGCGTTTAAACAATGGGGACTTAAGGGTGGTCATATTCTAAACCTAATTCGTCTCGTAGAATTCCTGCAACAAGCTCGTATTGGGAGGTATTTTCTTCCAAATTTCCAACTCAGTCAGCGCAATAACTGGTGCAAGGCTATGACGATCGGCACGAAACTTCTCCTTGGTGTGATGCAGCTTTTTTTTCCCCCGAGCCGAAGTCATCCCCTTCGCATGTTCGTCTACGCCATTCGCAAAAGAAACACTGCATGCAGCAGCTGCGTCACAAAGGGACGAACTTTTCGCCGCTCGTCCCATCTTGTCGACGAAAATTAACCCTTGCTGGGCTGAAAATTTGAGGCGAATATCTAGGAGCACTGTTAAACAACGAAAATTCTGCAGAATAGTAATGCCTGTAAGCTTGCGATATAAACATGCATATTAACAGCGGTGACCGAAAGGTGTAACTATTTAGTTAATCACAACATTCACAACGACAATTACCCCATAGTTCTGCCTTTGTCGTAATTAGGGCTGACGATCGCGATGGCGCTGACAGCAGGATCTGCCCCGATTCGCGCAGGCGTTCTTCCTCTGCTCCCTGATTCGTTACCAGCGGAACTTCACGCCGAAGAGCAGCGACCAAGAAGCGGCCGCAGCCGCGGCGCCGGCCGAAGCGGACCACGCCGCAGCAGCAGCACCCGCAGGAGGGTCGCCGGCCGACGTCACCCACTCGTCCGAATCCTCGGGATCCGGAGACGCCGGCGGAAAGTGAAGGCACCATTCCAGAAACCGCACAGCGAGTCTGGTTTCTTGTGCGTGCCTTCACCGCTGCCCACTCAACAAATAAGACGTAGTACCGCGCGCAATTTTAACTTACACACATGTGGCTAAGAATGTTGTTTCAATAAAACGCTCTCTCCCATTTCAAGAATACGATTGGCGGTAGTAGCATCATCATCGTCACAAGCCTAACTGAGTCCACTGCTGGACATAGGCCTCAGCCACCGACCTCAAATTAGCCCTGGCATGAGCCAGCTGAGGCCACCTCGTCCCGGCAAGCTTTCTAATCCCATCCACCCACTTCACTCCGTCGCCTCCTGCCACGCTTTCCTTCTCTTGGTACCCTCTGCTTTGCCCCCAACGAACAGTTACTTATCTCTCATTCGCCTTTCACGCCCTGGCCATAATCATTACGGAAGTATCTGGAGCAAAGACGGCCAAAGAGAGCGTGTGCCCCACGTGGGTGCCATCAAGAATTGTTGGCATGTCTAAGCAGAGGAGTGAGAGGAAGATAACAGGAAGATAACATAACAGTTCTGATTCTATGATCTGACGTGTGATACGATCTTTGCTTCTCTTGGTAACAGCAGTGTGCTCAAGCCACAGGTGAGAGAGAGAGAGAAATGGACGGAAAGGCAGGGAGGTGAACCAGGCGATGCCCAGTGAACAACCATTGCAAGTCAGGGAATGACTTGCCAGAAGTCCTTCAAAATCTTTTTCCCTCATGCGCATTTTTTACGTTGATGGCATGCGCTCTTAATCTGTCATTCAAGCATCTCCCATTCTGACCAACATGCATTTTTTCCGCAACTCAAAGGAATTCGATAAACTACGCCTTCTGCGCATTCAAGGAAAGGTCGCCTGTGCTTCTTGCCACAGCCACGTGGTGGTGGTGAAGAACTTATTAGAAGGCCTAAAACAAAACAAAATTACGCAGCAGCATTGTGGGCGGCTTCAGGCTGCCGGTTGTGGCGTCTAGGCCGTGCCTAGTCGCGACGTCCTCTGCCTAGGTCACCAGCCGAAGTTGGACATCTGGCTCGGTGCTGGACAAAGCAGCCTCCCACTGCTGCGGACTGTTTCGGTGCCAAGAGGCAGGGGGCAAGTGTGCTGGGCAGGAGAATAAGATATGAGCGTAGTCGGCTCGTGGGCTGTCACAGAAGCGGCAGGCCGGCGAGTACGCTCCGGGGTGGAGGAGGGCAAGACGTGCGGGGGTAAGAAAGGTGTGGGCCTGAAGGTGGCGCCACAAACGTTGGTGGTGCTGGGAAAGGGATTTGTGCGAAGGGGGCAAAGTGAGACGAGAGAGGCGGTAATGTAAAGTGATATTGTGGTACGTGAGGAGCGCGTAGCGCGTATCCATTCCCGGCGCGGGCGGGCTTGCTCGGTCGGTCAAATCGCGAGCGATGTAATTAGCCGCCTCGTTGCCAGGACCCACAGCGACGTTGCTGAGTTGCCTCCGGATCAGTCGTTCTGCAGAGCTTTGACAGCTTGTTAGGTGCAGTAAACACGACCTACACGTCGTAGCGCTGGGCCACGTTTTTAATGTTGTGTGACAGTGTGTGAATATCGGCTTGATCGCCATGCATATAAGTGTGGAAATGTTCGCAATAAAGAATTGTTGGAAGTCCAGCGCTCGTCCTTGTCTGTCTACTCTGGCCCCGTCTTTTGTGCGTGGCTGTGCCTGTAGCTAATGACTTGTGCGTGAGTGCTCGATAAGTTTTATTACTTAACAAATAAACGCACGCATGCTTTTAGGCATTTTTTCTTTTTTTCTCCGATTTGCATTCTCATGCTGTGTTCAGAATTTCGAGCACTATAGATGCACGTGTCGCTAGGTCTTCTGTTCCCCTAGTCTTCCGTGCTTAGTCATTTCGCATATACCTTATAAATCTGCCGTCGTTGCGTTCAGCCCTACGCGCTCAGCTACCAAGATTGATTGTAAAACATTTTATTCGCCGGAAAGAGCTTGGTAAGTGGTCACGTTAATTAAGTGGTCGAGAGTACGTAGACCTCGACGACTTTGTCAGCCCACTCCACCGCCAAAACTTGCGTTATGTGGTCAGAGCTAGCCGTCGAGAGTACGTAGCCCTCGACGACTTTGTCAGCCCACTCCACCGTCAAAACTTGCGTTCTGGGGTCAGAGCTAGCCAGCACGGTCTCCCACCGCTCGAGAGAAGGAGTGGTAACTAGATCACCCAGAGGTGGCTCTATTTTGCTGTCCCACAGGCTTTGATCGTATACGTGGCTCGTTGGCCTCAGTATTTACGGTTTTGGTTGTAAAGATCTGGATAAATGTGCGCGAGGAGTGAGGGGATGCGTATCGATCTCGTCTGTAGACGACGCCACGTAACCTCTTGTTCTTTAGTCAAGCTTCTGTCCGGAAGAAAGTTCTCCTCTCTAGTTTAAAATGATTGGTGAGATCATATATGATCGGCCATACCATGCTGAATACGCCGGTTCTCGTCAGCTACGAACAGTCGAAATTCCCGTGGCACTTTCGAAAGTTCAGCACCATGCCTCAGTGTTGACAGCCGCGCGAACTAAAATAGATCTTCCAGAATTACTGGGACTGACCATGCCTCACGTCGGTGGTACAGTTCCTGTTAAGTCGCGTTTAGAATAGTTTTTCTGCGCGTAAAAGTGTCTTGCACAATTGCCGGCGTGCAAAAAAATTGCTGATTCCAACCGTTAATGGCATGCACACACGCTGTTCACAACGCCGTGCCATCGACATGGTTGTTTTCCGACAAGAACAGCCCGCTAGATGTTTTTGTGGCTGCACCCTTAAGAGCCACTCAGCGTCTGTTGCCTCCATTACGGCTGCCACGCCACATAAGGCTATAGAAAGCTTATTGGGAACATTCGGCGCCTATATCTCAGCTACAAAGAAGCTCATTGCCTCCATAAACGATGATTCATTGTCTTCATATTGTTCTTGTCTTTCAGAAGTCCAGTGGCGAGAGTCGTATATTTCATAAAAACAGAGATGCCTACAAGATAATGACGGCCAGACGGGATTCCACCAAACTCTCGACTTCATCTTAGGATATAGTGTAAGGCATTAAAAGCAGCAGCAATGTCACTGCCCACGTCCCTAGTTTTCATTAATTTTCTAAGAGCAAAGGCAGCGCAGTGAAAACTACCGATCTCTCAGCATGTGCCCATCGGTTTTAGGGGCTGACGAGTCTTGCTAGTGCGCATATAACGAAATGACATATCAGTGCCATCGTGGCGGCTTTAGCTTATTTTTGTGATGCGTAACAGGAAGGCTACACTCTGATACTGTTTTACTTTATTATACAGAACTCACGTCTACTGTCACGAGCGTCTGTGGCAGTAGCAGAGACGCTTGCGTGCATCTGATTTACGGCTTCTCACAAACTAGCTCGATCTAACATAAAATAGTATGAACCAATTCAGCTACGCGGTAAGTAAGTCATTAGTGCGCTCGAAGTGTTCCTTCATGATTTGCAGACGACGTAGACGCTGATCCAGTGCTTCCGTCCATCACTTCTCTAGAACCAACGGCAGCTCTTCACGGCGTCTTCGCAATGCCTCTCTTTCAGGCTATGTCAATGGCAAGCACTTAGAAGAAATCAAAATAGGCCCACTAAAATCATTCGCATTATCAGCTAATGATGTGAAAGGCAGAGAGCCTACGGGGACTGTTCTTGCTGCAATACACATTTTTACATCATGGTTATTCGATGGTAAAAAGTTGGTTGCAATTCGGGTAGCTTGCCGCGCATCCGAAGGCGAAAGAACACCAACTCGCCGTTATCGATGCGCTGTAAGTGTCCAAGGGACGTCACACTGAAGAACTGGGAACACCTAATGGAAAGCGCGTTCAAAGAGCGGGAGATTGTCTTTAGCGTCAAAAATGTCCGCTTTCGTCACACACCACTGCGATTATATCGGCGATAAAGGGGTAATGCAAACATTTCCTAAAACATGTGCACAAAAAGCCTTGAATGGTTACGTGCAAAAGCGTAATTGTCCCACGATGCAAGGTTAAATCTAAAAATATATACACTTGACTGACGCAATAGAGAATATAGGCATCGTAACTGGCACAGCACACACATAGTGCACACTGGCTTAAAAAAACAAAGAAACACCAGCTGGTGAAGCTAGTTGAGTTCATTTTGGTTGTCACATTCGAAGGCCGCTCTGAACTCCGGGAGTGCCGCAACAGGCATGTTGCAGCGGCGGCTAGCATCCCCGTAGAGCTCGCCCACGTAGTCGTCGCTCGAGCAGAGTGCATAGCAGGAGGCAAAGAAAAAAAGCCTGTCTTCCTCAACGGTAGGCTTCTTTTCCTCACTGCTGTTAGAGTGACGCGACAAGCCTAGCCTGTAAGCCTTCAATGCGGCCTGAAGAGCTTCACCGTCAACGCTGTGCGGGAACCACTCCGCTTGGGGCTGGGTGGGGTCACTTTCGTTGGGGTGAGAGATGTAGGGGTAACGAGTCTGTTGCTCCTTACCACTCGCAAGCAGGTCGTAGAACAGGCCCCTGAGGACTTCGTCTGCTATGAGTCTTCCAGCGCCCCCATAGTTGGCCGCAAGAGGCAAGTCCGGGTGGAACAGCGGGAAGAGGAAGTACTCGTCAGATGCCGTGAGTGCACTGTAGAGGCTCCAACGCTGGCTGATGGCAGAACCCGGCTTCAGGATGTTGGTCAAGCCAGGCTTCTGCAGCTGCCAGCGCGAGGTCGTCAAATTGATCCAGCTGTCGAAGAAGCTGGCTCCGAAAGTTGTGTCAGGGAGTGCGTTGGCAAAGTATCTTTCGTCGTCCAGCTGAGGATCGGCACTCCTTGCCGTCAGGTCCAGTGAGGTCCTGGTGTGGCTCATAACGACATCACTGAGGGCGTCTCGCACATCTTCGACAAGGGCTTCAGCTCTACTATTCCCAGAGAATAGGCTGCGCCAAGCAATGCCTACGCTGTTCTCCACTTGCACTAGGCAGCGGCGAGTGTGCGCCGACGAAGGAAGCCCCATTAGCTCAAGTGTGCCAATGGAGATTTCTCGGTCAGCCATCCATCCAAGCTCTGTTACCACACGGAGTCCCAGGCTCAGCGTCAGAGCCTCCTGCGTCTCCGTGTTCAGTCGCAGGAGGTAGGCGAGAGCCCGGAACAGGCCGGGGTTCTCGACTTGCACCGTAGTTTCGGTGGAGAATCTCCCTGCCCAGACGAAGTACTCATTCAGTAGTAGTACCCAGCGGTCTGCGGAGATGCCAGGAGTCGCAGTGTCAGTAAAGTTTCGGACTGACATCCGCAAAGTCCTTTCTTCGGGATTTGTCATTGCGGGACCCAGCACTGCCACAGTCAGCCTATTCATTTCCTGAATCGTAGAGAGTAGCTCCTCGGTGCGCGATTCGGGAACGTCAAAAAGGCGCAGCATACTCCGCACGTACTTCTGGTACTGGAGCGATGGTGTTGTTCCTCTTGGTTGGCTGCCAAACGTGCGCATCAAGGCAATCCAGACCCTGAAAGAGGGACTGGGTCCCATCGTCAGTAGGGGTTCCGCCGTTTTACTGTTATGACGTGACTGATCTCCACTAATCTGGAACAACAGGTGGAAGTTGTAGTTTCCAGAGAGGTCAAAGCAAATGTCCAGCAGGTTCTTGCGGGACGTCTCAGGCCACGGCAAGTAGTGTTGGGCCATAAACTCCTTCAGACTCCCTAGGCTGCTTTTTGAGAGTTCTGTGCACGATGTAACGAAGGCGGCTACCCTTTTTTGGACGCTGGATGTTGGCCTACCGTGGTTACTGAGGTTCCAGGCCACCGACTGGATGGCAGTCAGAGCACGGTCGTACATTGCGTCTTCGACAACGTTAATAACAGAACGCAGATGGTGATGTTGCTTCCAGCCATCGCAGACAAATCGGTAGAAATTTCTGCAAGGGTCTTGAGATCGGTTGATGGACGATTCAATGGCTGCCGCGTATTTCTGGCACGTCGCTTCCTCACAGCCCGAGAAAAACTGCAGGCTCGCGTGGCTCACATGGGACCGCCGGAGGTTGACGGTGTCCCTGCGCTGCACACGGAACGAGTGCATTATGCTTAAAAAGCCCAGCGTGGCAAAAAGGACGGCCAGCAGGACAAACGCAGCCTTGATCCATGGAGCCGGCTGTTGGCAGTTCGCCTGGCCTACATCAGGAAAGTCGCGTTGTTCCTGTGCATGTAAAAAAATGTTAACTTTCACTTATGATTTAAGCTTTAAAATTGCCGAATTTGTACTAGTGCATTTTTAAGGATGAAGCACTGCGCACATGCAATGAGGCGCGATAAATAGTCAAATATTCGAGGTCAGTGTCCACCATGTGAATTTTTTATTGGGCATGAATACCTTACTTTTATTGGGCATGAATACCTTAAACAGGGATGAGGAGCGGTTCTTTTATTCATATATACTTGAACACGCGGCCAGCTTCAATAAGAATCGAACCCACGAGCTTGAGTTTCGCCGGAGGAGTTCATTCAAGGTTTTCTAGAAATCTATGCCACAGCTCAGCTGCAGCGCCAGCCTGTTAAGACTGAATCAGGACGAGAACACCGCAACATATTTGCCGTATGTGGCATTGCAGGCAAACGCACTCGTGTAATCCTTAGGGTATACCTGCTAACGAAGACCTTTACACGAAGCGGAGAATGCACAGTAACGCTTATAAAACTCGCGCCATTTGTATGTAACGCTTCTACACGTTTAAGTTTCGGAACGGCTGTTCGTCAGGTACCTTCTGGTGTAACATAAAGGCTACGCAGCAATTACAGTGAAACAGACACTAAAGTAGCGAGCAGGTGAAGCGTGGCACGCAGCTTTGGCAGGCATTACTGGGGTAGCTTGTTAGATAAAGAGGTGAAAAACAAGACATGATTGCTTAAATGATAATGTTTCACTGGGTGGGGTCAGTTGAGAAGCGTTTAACTTGCAGCGCGATAGGAATCGCTAGAGAAGGGCAGGTGTGATAAGTGCGAAGGGCAAAATTTGCGGGCAGAGCGGGTGAGGGAACAAACGCGAGTTAATGGCATCCTAGTCGAAATCAAGGACAAATAGGCATGGGCAGGGCATGTAATGCAAAGGCAAGATAACCAATGGTCCTTAAGGTCAACAAACTGGAAACCAAGACAAGGTAAGTGTTGTAGGGGGCGGCAAAAGATGGGCGGATAAGATTAAGAAGTTTCCAGCGATAGAGAAGTCGCGGCTGGCACAAAGAAGGTTGAAATGGGGAGATATGGCAAAGGCCTTTGTCCTGTAGTGGGCGTAGTCAGGCTGCTGCTGTAGCTCATTATCATTCTGCCGACTGCCGACCTGACAGCGTCGTTTCAATGGCTGTCGGTCGTCATGTGGCCGCAGCCGGCCAACGAGGTCAAACTTCCGGCAAATTTAACTGGAGGCTATTTTGCCGGCTACCGGCGTAGTAATCTCGTCTGTTTTTGAGTGTTCAAAACCAACCACCACGTGTTGGCTGCCAAAGGGAACTAGACGCTCTTGTTGCGATTTCCGTGTAATGTTAATGCAGCGCCACCGCTTCGGCACGCATGAAGTGTACGAAGCGAGCTCAGCGCGAGCCCAACAGGACTCAACCGCTTCGCTGGCCAAGCAGCCATTACGCTACGCTCCGATTCTTGCCACGCCTCCTTCGTTCATGTCCAGGCTCAGTCTTGAATAAATGTGTACGCCCTTCTTCCCGCATCACCTAGCGCAGGGGGTTTGAGCGTACAGCGCTCTCAAAACGCCTCAGTTGCTGTCCTTCCTCTGTGAATGCATTGACAATTTGGCTAACTCAATCTGCCTATCTAAGAGAGAAGCGTATCGGCCATACCTGTGAAGGTATCCGTAAATCTGCAGCTTGAGCTGGCTGCGGCGGCTCCTGGCCCCGAGATGAAGCCGCGTCCGCAGCGGCTTGGGCGTATCCTTGGCGAGCCGCGTTCTGGGCGTCCCGGCGCATCTCGCACAGCTGCACCGTCTCGCGCAGACTCAGCCGCCGCAGGCCAGGGCGTACAAAGCAAATGTCGCCGCCGCCGCCCCCGGCTGCCCACGGATCAGAGTCCGAAGAGCTCGCTGTGCTACTGCTGCTGCTGTATGACGTGCTCGACCCGTCGTCAGCCGTGGTGACGTTCCTGAAGTGGACCGTGTCGCCTGTGCGCCTCAGCATGGCGTCCTCTGTGCGCAGCTGAGTATGAGACCCGGAAGAAGTGCCTCGGAAGGGAAAGTCTCAGCTGCTGCTGCTTTCGCTCTGTCTGTCTGCCCTCGGCACGGACCCAGCTGCACCGCGCGCCACGTGCGGAATGCAGCGCGTTGCACGTGCGCACTTTAGCGACCGACGTCCTTTTCTTCTTGCTTCTTTTCCTGGTTATTGGTGGCGAAACTGCGGACTGAACTTGAACTTGGAGGTGGCAGGCTTAATAAGCGGCCCTTCAGGCTTAGTGCAAGACACTGAGTGGAGGAATAATAAACAGTGTATAACATAAATAAGGACGATTGTATCCAATGAACAGAAAAGAAGGGGGCCAGTCCGGTAGATGTAGCTCAATGTCCCAGGCCTACATTCGTTAGCAGTGAATCTTCGAAGTTCAGTTCAGAATATAACTGCTAAAAACTAAATAAAAAGTTAGCGCAAGGTGCAACAGCTCTTCAAGTTTACCTTCATGCGGGGGGGGGGGGGGGGGGGAGATGCCTTAGTGCAAATGGAAGAGCCCCTTCTACGATTGTCAATGAAGAAGTTTAAATATAGCTTTTCATTTTGGCCGAATTTGTTTTTCCGGATTCTCGAACAGTCTTTGTCGGTCCCGAGAAATATGTTGCCGACCTGTGTGGCTTCATCGTAGCATACAACGAGGATGTCGCTATGCATAGTTGTAATCCGAAAATCGCGCAGCTGCGCTAATGTCGAAATAGCGAAAGGGATCGAAGCTGCCTCCTCCGCTACCTTCTCAGCTGCTCTATCCAGCTTTCGCCTGACCGGTAGCATTCGTCGAAAAAGTGGCAGGGTACTAAGCAATGACGAAGGCCCCAGCTATTATTATGTATTCTCTTCTGTCGTCCCGCAAACATGAACTATGGTAAACAACTCTGCGCGATTATGTTTTCCCTAGAGTGATCACCTTCATATTCACTCCGACTGTCAGCAGCATGTGCCAGTGCATGCCACCGCTAGGATGCATGCGGTAGCGTGCGTAAAAAATCTGTAAATACTTAAGCAAATCGGTTGCGCAGACGAAAATTCAAACTGCGTTTTATTTACCCGGCTGTCTCGCGGTGGCGTTCGCTTTCCCACACGAACGGTAGATACTGCGGGAGAAAAAACATACGGTTGGTGAAGACTGGTCATCCGTCGAACAGGCTATTTAGCCGAGCATGCGGAAGAGTGGAAGCTGTCGAACATGCGCTGTTATCGACGTTGATCTCCATTTGCCTTCAGATGATCTGGTTCATGTTAAAATCATCTAACTACGGTAAGCATAGATGAAGTGCTGAAAACGTTTCGAAGAAAATTTATTTTATACATGGAGGAAAAAAAAGATTTAGCAGAGGCCGTTACGTCATACATTTTCAAGCCGGGCGTAAGGCCTCCCTCTCGCTAGTTGGCCTCCGTCTCAACACGCTCGCGCATGCGCAGTCGACATGGGAGCAGACGACGCCGCTGCGCCCAGCGTTTCTATTGGCTCCTCCATCGGCCAGACTTCCATTAATTATTGCGAAAGCGCGTGACCTACGGCACACATATTGTCGTGCAGCTCGGATAGCGTGGGAATTCCCTAATCTTTCCTTTCCCCATGATTTTCTGCATTTATTATTGCGAAAGCAATACTACGCTAGGTTTTGAGCCGTCAGCGTGGTCCCGGCGGTAACCACGTTTGACCTTCGTTTGACGATCAGGAACTCGAATTTATTCCAGCTTACACCTTCAAAGACATCGTTTTACTCTATCAATCTGGCCATGGTCTTTATCCCCGCCCGTGTAAAGGTCTGTCAAAGGCGGAGGAACGGCTTCTGCTCCGCCTGTATACTAATACTTTGCTGTGCCCGGCAGCTCTGAAACACTTCGACCCTTCTTTCTCGGGCAGCTGTCCGCACTGTGCGGAGAAGTCTTCGGACATCTACCACATGGTGTGGGCCTGCCCCTCCAACCCTGCTATCCCCCCTCACCCCAACCCCACCCGGGAGGACTAGGAGGCGACCCTGCTCGGCTGCTCTGACCTGCAGGCCCAACGGGCCTTGGTCGCGCGAGCCCGGGCGGCGGCCGATGCCACTGGGGTCCCGAGCTAGGGACCTCCACCTAGTATTTGTAAGGGCTGGCCCCCTCTGGGTCAGCTCATGCATAACTTCCTGTATTATACCTGTACATAAATGTTTTCCACCACCACCGCCGCGCACCTGTGCTGCGCGCCGCAGCCGCGAGGAGGCGCTCGCTGGGGTGACGTCACACCAAGCGGAGAGAAAACTGGAGACCAGGGGCCCGATTCTCGATATTCGCCAATCCGCCATGAGCGAGGCGTACCCGTGACGTGTGAATCGGGGCGGTCCGAAAATGCGTAACAGCAGAATGTAATGACGACATTGAAGAATAAAGAAAAAAGTATGACAAAAAAATAAACGGTGTCGTCTGCTACTTGGCGCCAAGTACAAAAAACACCGCCGAGTTGCGGCGCGAAGGGGAGTTAGCAAAGTAGCGCCGTAGAGATGGACGGTGAATTGCGTTGCGGCGGCGGTCTCGGCGTACTCGCCGCACAGTGATGGTGCTGAATGCGACGCTAAAGACCCTGTGGCCGGTCGTCACGGAAATAAGAGTTTAGCGGTAATTGTGCTGCATGAAGCGAACGCTTATTGCCCGAAGCCATCGCGTAGCGTGTCGCGTCTCCGTACTTGTGAGATGCGATCAGCGTCACGGGGAGAGGAATTGGCGGAGAAACGGCTGGCTCTCGATCGTAATCTCAACGCGTCAGTGGCGTTGGAAAGCTTTACCTCACCGTGTCACTTCTTCAGGTGCATAGACCTTAACACTACCCTTGGTTACGTTTGCAAGCGGCCGCGCACGAAACGCGACTGCGAATCGCGTCAAGTGCAACGCTATGAGCGCGTACGTCTTATTATCAAAAGCGTCAAATGCGAAAGCAAAATAGGGAGATATTGTTTCCCGCCAGTACTTAAAGAAAAACAGACAAAGCTAAAAGTCCACTGTCAACAGAAGCATGTATTTCACAGTGTTGGCGTTTCACTTAATCTCAATAGGACATGGCACTCATCTTTTGCTTTGTAAACATTAACTAAGCCTGCCTGCAAGCAGACTTCACGGACTTTATATAAAAGCACCTCACGAATGCATGACATAGAGTGGCAGGTACATAATTTCATTCAAATAAAAAAAGGCTTTCAATAATGCTATTTGATTTCAATGTTTGAAAAGGCCCTCAATCTCGTTAATTCTGTCTAACAATGAGCACACAGCACTTACCAAGGGCATATAGGCAGGTACACCACTCGTGTGATGCAAGTACGCACCAAAATGTGAGAGGTGAAACAAAATTTGTCATGCCCATCCCTACAATTCCTTTGCTGTAGGACAACAGTAATGCATCCACAGCAGCACCAGGCAGCTCCTTTCAATGCAGCAAGATTCCTTGTAAGAGGGCAATGTGTGATGTCAAGAAAGGTGAAGTCGGCTGGAAAAAGATATCTTCACATATGCTACCCAACATTGGGGAACGGGACGAATATAGAGGGGGATAATGAAGGTGGAGTGTGATGCCACATCACAAACAGGTAATGCAGTGTGCAAGACACTTGCTTTATTTGCTTCATGCAAGTTATCGGTTTGGTTTATTGGGGTTTAACGTCCCAAAGCGACTCAGGCTATGAGAGACGCCGTTGTGAAGGGCTCCGGAAATTTCGACCACCTGGGGTTCTTTAACGTGCATGCAAGTTATTATCATATCATGCACATACACGCGTATTATCTAGTGCGCATGTCATATTAAGCCTGAACATGGCTCTGGGTCAGGTCAAGGAGCTGAAGGATAATAAAAACAACGGTGAGTTAAGAAGGAAGAACAGCAACACAACAAGAAAAGCACAAGCATGCACAGCAGCAAGATAACACACAAAGGGGGCAATAAATGCAAGGCTAACATGACCCACAGTATTTGAGGGAGGCAGCATCACAGACAAGCAGTGGTATTCTAGCAAAAGGTCTCTTAATGCAGCATGATAACATTGGATGATGTGGATTGGTTTTGGCAAGCCCTGTGCACGCCACGAGCAATCTACAAGAGGCCTCAGTCATGTTTCTAGCCTGATGTGCAAGTGCATGACTTTCCCTCTGTGCACACTCCTGACCACATACATATCAGGGCCATTGTTGGTTTTCTTTGAGGGGTGGATCACAATGCCGTTAGGCAACATTTACACCATACACTGATGCAATAAAGACCCTGTGATGCCACTATTGCGCACTGCAGGAGAGTAATGCTCAATGAAATGCGTTCACTCTCAAAGTACCTTCCTTTACTGTGAACTAAAATAGACAACCCTCTATGTACACTCAAAATATGATATCTACAGTTCAGTGAAGGGCACCATACCAGATGTAGGTGCTGAAATGTCGGCAAATGTCTGAAAGGACACTGAGGACTAATCGAAGTTGCTCTGCAACAGTAGATTACCACATTCCAATAACAAAGGGCCTACCTGTACTGAGAACAAAGCTTGTGTACAGCTCAGAGATTATTTGTTCAAAGAAGCAGTTCAAAATTACCATGGTGAAGTGCATTGGCAGGAAGGCTATTACAGCCCTTGGTTGGTAATAACTTTATTAGTCCCACTTCAGTGGATCAGGAGGTGAGGGTTAGTGAAGGGGTGTTGAAGAGGTCGGCGACGGCCCTCAGGCCACTTTAGGTGACCAGGCACTGTTTGGCTGCAGCAACCTTCAAGGCCCAGGCCATGATGTAAAGCTGAAGCTCTGCCTGTGAGCTGCGCAGAGAAGCCTCCCATCGCTCCTGTGATTCCACCCCTTGGAAAGGAGGTTTCGGTTTGTTTGGGCAAGCCTGATATGAGTGTTTAAAATCCGCTCTGGTGCTCGAGCATAAGTGACAGGTTGGAGATTTCTCCCCTCTATGTATGTATTACACTCCACTGCATAAAAAAAAAAAACAGAACACTTAAAATGCCTAGTGGTGTGTGCACATGGAGGGTAAATTGTTTTTTTGAGCATGATTAAGGCAGCTTGAAAAATAGTAAGCAAGTCTGATTCAGAGTTTCCACGAGGAGAGTGTTAAATAAATGAACAGAAGCTATTCACCACCAATATAATGATAGAACAGGTTGCAAAATGTTGATGAAATTGGAGTCATTGCAAGTGCCTGTGCATAAAATTTAAGCTCCCTGAAAAATTACCGTCTTGTACCGCTTTGCTGGCTAATTTCTCTGAAAGTTCTAGCAGAAGTATGAAACCAAACCAAGTCAGGTGGAAACAGGCTGCTATTCTTTTTTCACACTATAAGAATAATTTTTTTTTCCGACTACCACCAGGTAATATTATTAGTGCTGTATGGTATGTGATGGCATCGCAATTAGTGCTAAGAAGTTATTGGGTGCCATGTGCAGCCAGAAAAGAAAGGTACGGAAAGCCTGCACACACCACTGTCAAGGAGAGAGGCTGCCATTCAGCAGAAAACCCAGTGTTATCCAGCCGGCATTGCGTCAAAAGACAAGCTTCACGCGTGGATGTCCACAGTGAAAGTCACTGAAAAGAGGATTTGTAATCTGAATCAAACGTCAGCACACGTCTGAAACTACTTCACTTTATAAAATAATAGATTTTACGTACAGAAAATTAATAAATTTCTTTCTGCCTTGAAACCCATGACCCCTGGATCGCCAGCCAGGCACGCTACCAACTAGACCGTGTAGGCACATTGACTTTGCTGAGGTACAAAGGGGGGGAGTGATGTGTGGGTGCTGTTGGCTTAATTTGAAGCCTAGCAATGTAATTACTGCAGTGAACTAGAGATGTGCCAATTAGTGAGAAACTAATTACAATAACATTACATAGGTGAACTGCAGTGTGGAAGAGTTCAAAGACAAGAATTGGGAACCTGTGCTGAGGCAACTCTGATAAATGTGTGAACATGAATGAAGAACAGTGACTGTGTGTGTGAAGAGAAACCGCTGCAGGGAGCCATGAACACTGTTGTGTGATACCCATGAATGCTGAGCTTAAGTGTGCCCCTACATTTTTGGGGAGCGAGACAAGTTGCATTGCCTCTTAGGTGTTGCAATTTGCTCAAAAAAAGTGAGGTGTCTTTTACATGCAGAGTGAAAAGTTTGTGGAAGCCATTATTGGCAAAATAATTTATTTCCATCACTGAACTTCATGCATCCTAGAATTCATTATGCAGCCTAACTGCGAATCATTACCTAGTGCAACAATACACATTGACGAATATGTCTCGTCTACAAAGATAAGAATTTTTTTGGGACAGACTCATCTTTCATAACCGTTTGACAGTGGTGTACATGCACATTAGTGTTGCCTAGTTTGCAAACTTATAGGTGCACTGAAGAGGATTCTGAACTTGTCTTCTTGCCGCGGGAACTCGATCTACACGTTCCTAGCATTCTTAGAAACTGCAACTTATTGCCTTGTATGGCCGATTTCCCTAATTAAATCGAATTAACGTCCGGCTCCCGCCCTTTTTTTGAATTCTGCCTCGTACGATGGGCGGAGTCGACCAACGCGTGAAGTTCCTTTCAGCCAGCTCCGTGGAGGCTTTGCTTTCGCTTTATTTTGTTTTTTAGGTTTCCATGAATAAATAGTTTCATTCGCAGATAATATAGCCGCAAAATAAGCCCGCAGAAATAAAAATACGCGCGGACTATTTGCTACTACGGACTACTACGTATTACTCCGCCGATGGCAGAGCGGCAAGCCGCCACCGGACTGGGTGAAAGGCACTCCACGCGTTGGTCGACTCCGCCCACCGTACGAGGCAGAATTCAAAAAGAAGGGCGGGAGCCGGCCGTTAATTCGATTTAATTAGGGAAATCGGCCATACAGGGCAATAAGTCGCAGTTTCTAAGAATGCTAGGAACGTGTAGATCGAGTTCCCGCGGCAAAAAGACAAGTTCAGATTCCTCTTCAGTGCACCTTTAAGTAGCCAGCTGAAGTAGCCACCTTTGCTAAACAGAAAAATGGCAGCACGGACACTGATACGGTCCAGTCCCACTAAGGGTGCAGAGGGTAAACAGGTTGTCTAGGATTTGTCTTAAAATGACCAAACAGCAACCCCAACTTATATGAATGAAAAGTGCAAGGGGATGAGTCAATGAAAATGGGATCTAACACAGTTTCACTGGGAGGACAGGTGGGCAGTGACCTTCCATTCAAGGTTGCATTCAAGGTTGATAGCCCAGCACAGAAAAAGATCTTGGACCTCAAATCCTGGAAAGAGAAAAAGATCCCGAACCTGGGAAGACCGGCTGTGTAACCCAGAAAAATCAATAGTGTTTACTACTACTACTACTATTATGATCCATTTCCAGCTAACTTATTGAACCGAATCATGCCCTTCCAGCTACAAAATGCCATTTGGAGTTCCAGAAGAGGGCAAATATGGGCTGGTTGATACATGTTTTACGAATTGGAAAAACAGCGCAGTGAAAGACAACACAAAAGAAGGACAAAATGCCAGCGCTTAGAGCTTTATTATTGAAACACAAATTATGTCCAGCTGCATAATTTATACTTCCAGTTACCTTCAACTGAATTAATGTACAATTTGTAGGTTTTCGTCAGGGGTACAAATTTCAGCTAGAAGATGGGAATGGGTACACGTGTCAGAACGCTGGCCAGGCCTTGCATTTTCATCTGGGAAATTGACCGTGAAACAATTACATGACTTTTCCTTCAGGAAAAATAGTTCACTGCTGTATAACTACGTGCAGCATGTGAAAGAAGCAGTCAAAAGCAAGCAGACAGAGGCAACCAAATGCCATGAGGCAAAGCATGTTGTGATCTCATCACACAAACAGTGCCACACAAGACGTATTGCACCCTGAAGAACAGATGTTGTAAATGACTAGAGACACAGCGACCATGCTGTATGTTGAGCATGTTGTGGACTGCTGGCTCTCAACAAACACCAAAGCAAACAATGCATTGGTGAAAGCATGTCCAGTCAACACCCAGGTGCTGGAAGGAAAACATTTTGGTGCTTTCCTGTCCTTCACTGAACTTAAGCACCAAATAAAATGTGCGTTGTGTACAAGCAGAACACGTAGGGAGGCACCACACGAAGGGATGGCACTTCTTCACAATCACCAAAGCATGTGTTGAAGCATGCACTCAGCAAGTTGGCAGACGGTAGGCTGAAAACACTTGGGGCACTTCCTGACTCACACAAAACTGCAGCACCAGACAAAAATGATTTCTACTGTCATGGATATCACCAATATGGTCCTATTCAAAGAACAGCACCAAAATGATGAAGACTTCATCAGCTTCCTGGCAGTATGCTATCAAACTTGAAGCAGAGCAAATGTATGCTGATTACTTGTGGCATAGCTACACATGACAATCACGGCAGTGAGTGCAATTCTCGAAAGCAGCTGCTGATCATGCACTTCCTGTCTGTCAGGTAGAATCCAAATGGTGCTGTGTCCTCCTCCCTGCTGTAGATGTTGGTGCTCCTTCTGTTATCACCACCTGCCAGTGGTATCATGGTCCTGCAGCTGAGTGTGGATGAATATGTTGTGTTGCACAGTGCAAGCTCCGCTGACCTTTGCAGAGAACTCTTGACCATGGCGTACCATGACCATGACACCTTTGCAGACACCTCATGTAATCGTTCAGGAACCCGGTATCACCACCCAGCTAGGCAGCCAGTCCAGCCGAGGGGTGAGCGAAGATGAATCTGGCATCATGGCTCCCGAGCACACGAGACCCCACGGTGAGAGTAGTCCACCACATCTGCATAAGATGCAAACCATCACCTGCACATTAATCAACGCTGTGCACTGAAATCTTCCAACGAGCTAGACATTGCGTTTCCAAATATGAGAAATTGTTGAAGCCTCAAGTTCAACTATTGTCTAGTTTTACGCACAAATGTAAAATACGCTGACTGCAAAATCAATCATTAGTATCAAAACGAAGTGTTGCCATATAGCTAGAGGTACTTGATGACACATTTCCCAAACTGATGGATACAAATAATTAATACACACTTTTTATACTCAAGAAAACCACCACAGAATGCACTGCAAGGAAGGGCACAAGTTCAACTGTTTATGACTACCATGAGTTTTTTAGTATATGCATGCTTTTTCATTTTGCACCAATTGAAATGAGGCTACCTTGACATTGCGGTCACTAAGAGAAATCCAAAGCCAGAGAACAACACTGCGTGTCACCCACACCTATCTCCACTGTCACCTGAAAAGTACAGACATGATTAATTTACATGTGGTTCTATTTACACTGTTCTTCCTTGCTCAATAAACTATATATAAATGCAGACAGATATCATTAGCCGCATGCAATCTTACTGCAGGCAAACATGCTATCCCTTCATGCCTGCCACAACACACTAAGCACGTGCTCACCAGTTTAACGATTTCCATGCGGGCAGCACATGGAGAGAGACTGCACATAAATGGGTCATGGATGGATCCCGCACAGATTCTTGTGAGCTGGAACCTTCACCGGCAGGAACACCACACCTGTAAATAAAATGTACAAGACTCATATATATTTGTTTTCCGTGTGCCCTTAGAGAAATAATTTTTTCCACCCTCCTACGGTAATTTCCACGTGACTGCTGCGTAACTGATGATGTAACACTGTTATGAAAATTTCAGCTTGAATAGCGAAATCACTTTAGTGTGCTTCATTAATAATGCTTAAGACAGGTTATAGTATTCTTTTACAATGTCACGCATTTTTTTTTTTTTCACACTTAAGAAAACGACGCCTTTCAGCTGATTTCACCGATGCTGCCTTTCACATTCATCAACACCAAACACAAAAAAATCGATCAACGTACTAGCATGCTAGGCTTTGTTTTCTCAACTTGGCGCTGTGTGCAAAAACTGAAACACAGTATGAAAAAAGCAACGCGAAGTGCCGAATACAAATTTCGGATTCTTGTTTTAAAGTCATCTCCAGCATGCATGCGAAAGGAATGAGAATGATGCTACACACACACGGATGTCTCGTCAAGAAGCCCGACACATTCCTGGAGTTTGTTGCTCGGCCGCGCGAACACCTCTCGTGTCATCCGCTCATCACGCGAGGCAAAGCCCATCCGTTCAGCGACGTTTCACAGCTGGCGATCGTCCCTCAGAGCTCGACAGTTCGGCACTGCTTCTCGCCGCAATGCATCCTTGCATAGCCACCACATATATGCCTCGTCAGATGATTGCACAGACGAGCTGTCTAGTCAGAGACAACTCGAAAGCATCGCGGTGACCTCGAAAGTCGCTCACCTTTCCCACTTCTAGGGTTTAACAAACGACGAATGAATGCAAGGAGCAGCAAATCGCAGCGCCGGCACCGCCATTCGAGCAATTTTCGCGCTTCACTAACCACACGGACGGATGATTTCTCACCGCGAGCGAAGGGTTTGCAACGGGAGAGCAGTTAGCGCCCCCATGCGGCTGTACGCTTAAGCCTTCACTATTAACGCTCTCGAGGGTTGCTTATTTCAGATGAGCTCTTACAACGCGATATCATTACATTGTGCAATCAAAACAAGACTTTTGTAAGCTTAGTTTTGTCTTGAAATAAATACCCGTTAAAATGCGGCTACCTAACGCCGTATAAATCAGCATTTCACTAACTCATTTGCATGATTCGGGTACCTTTCGCCGGGCGAAATGATGGCGGCGAATTTCAGCCATTTTTTGCAATGGCGGCACAACGTAAACGGGATGAAACGTCATTCTGACATCACTCCAAAATGTGTGCCTATCACGTGATTTACGTGATATTGTTCCAACCAATCAGATTTTAGGAAGTTGCCATTTCCGGTGTGCAGCTATTTTCTCCGAATTGGCAAGTCGAGCGCAAGTGCTCTCGCACGGACCGCTTGTAGCTTCTTTTCCCTTCACAATCACATATATGTACCAGCCAGGCACCAAGAATAGCGCTACGAAAATGCATTTTCAATGCCACGTCAAATCGACGTCACCGCGAAAAGTGCTCGCGTAACCGACCCTGATTGACACGCCCATTGACGGCGATTGACACTTCTGACAGCCAATCAGAGAGGCAATATGGCGCCGACAGGCGAATGTGAATATCGAGAATAGGGCCCCAGCTCGGCTTGTCGGCGCGGTCCCAGGGTAACCACGCCGCGCCGCGCACCTGTGCTGCGCGCCGCAGCCGCCAGGAGGCGCTCGCTGGGGTGACGTCACACCAAGCGGAGAGAAAACTGGAGACCAGCTCGGCCGCTCGGCCCGTCGCCGCAGTCCCAGGGTGACCACGCCGCTGTTGCTCTCTCTCTCCTTCCCTTCCTCTCTCTGAGAGAAGATTACGCGGGGAGGTGTGTACGTATATAAGGTGTTTCGACCAAGGCCTCGTTTGCTTTCGCAACCTACCGGGCTTAACCAAGCTAAGCCTCTGCCAAGTTTTTATTTATTTCGGAACACTGTCATTCCTTTCTTTTTGGATTTTTACAGAAGTGTACAAGAACAAAAGGTACGCACGAATATACTTTCTTTGGCTTCAGCAATAGGATGACATACACGCAACAGATGGGGAATAGGCAAGAAAAGGAATCAAATAATAAACACGCCACGCCACTTGCATCTCTAAATGTCGTGGGAGAAACTCTGCAGCAGAAAAAGTTACCGGAGTCGTGCCGAAAGAAATTTATACGAACAGAGAACTGAGCCAGCTTGATAAATTCCCGCGCTTGGCTGAGCTGTAATCGGTGGTTGAAATTGATTCCTATCTACGATTACTTGTAAATAAAATGAGCATCTGAATGTATTGCTGGGATAAAAAATTGTTCAAGTGTGAGTGCATGTTTTTTTTCAAGTTCTTGAATAGATGGCGTGAACAAAGTCTGCCGAAGACATCTTCGATTACATATCAAGTAGTAAGTACAGAAATCTGAGACGGCGTAATTCAACACAACTGGACAGCGCGTGGAGGCCTCCGGAGAGCAAAAATTCTGTGCTTGAGTGTGTACGACATTAGCGGTTAAGATAAAGATGCGCTATGATAAATTAGATCTGATGTGAGGGGCCCCATGTCCAGTGTGTTATTACTGTGGTTTCACTGTTCGTGCAATTGAAACACTTTTATTGCATCTGCTTAACAAAAATTGGCTGTTCTGCTAAATATTACTCTATTTTCGGCTAACACACAGAGGGACAATTCTTTAACCCTTATTTACGAGTCACCAAAGGTATAGTTACTCAATGGTGGCAAGCAAAACTCTGCTTGTTGAGGAAAATGGGTGCATGAACTTCATCCATGCACGTCACCTAAATTCACAGTCATAGGTCGCCCTCTTACGCACGTTTTGAAGCTTCTACAGAAAAAGAAGCCAAAGAAGAAACGCTGCGCTTTCAGCACGAGGCGCGAGCAGCACGAGCGCCGAGATTGTTCTTCGGTAACGCTTCATCGAGCTCGGACGCCTCAGCCGCCCTCAGCAACGCCAGCCAGCCGCGCCCTCGCTGACCGCTGGACTCGGAGAGCTCGTCCAGACCTACTTCCTTTTAGGTGAGCCTTCATGGCCCGTGAAGGGTCTGCGTATATGGCGTCTTTATAGAGCAAGGCGGAGGTACTCGAAAGACTTAAGGTAGTAGTGACGCTGTGCTTTTCACCGCCTCGCGAGGCCTAGGTGCCCGCTACCATTGGAGAGACATAGTTCGACTTTGGTCTCGATCATACGCTTATACGGTATCTTCTGAACTCTTCGTTGCCCCCGAGTGTGGCTTTCTGACTGTGAGCGAATCGCTTAGTGTTTGAAAGTGGGCGGGTCTGGATTTCTGTGAGGGAGCACTCGCTTCGCGCCAATTGAGTCCAGCCATTGGTCTGAAAGAAAGTACCTGTGCCTCACAAATGTATGCTCAGGCGCAGGTGGACTCTTAGTATTTGCTGCGTTCAATCTTTCGAGCTGAGAAACAATGCCGCCGCCCGCACCACCGGAGGCCCCCGGTCGCCAAACGGAAGCTGCGTGAGTGAACCTTCATCATGTTTTTCACTAGAAACGCCTCAGTTGTGCGACTTGAAGCACTCGTAGCATTGAGTCTTCCGGGCAGGGGATGACTGGTAGTTCAGCCAGTATTCACTCGAAACTTAATCTTTACCTCTTGCCAAGCTCACTGTCTTACAAGAGCTAGGTCTGGATTGGTTTAGAAAGTTCTTTGGTCCTAATTACACTGCACAGTTAAATTTCTGAGACATGTAGGTAGCAAGCTAGTAGTGTATAGGGAACGGTAGAATCGGGTAAGGGAGTGTTTAGAACTATAGAGCAAGCGACTCCCTGCATTTCACTTTATATATGAGCCCGACTGGGAAGCGGCCTCATGTGAAACCCAGTGTCGGAGTCCTTCAGTGCCGCAATACTACTAAAAGAGCTCCACCACTCTGGTTCGCACAGACCTCCGCCTTCCAAGGCCGACAACTTCCTGAACACGTGCGTCACCATCGTCGCCGTGCTGATCGTGGTCACGCTGATCGTCATGGGCTTCATCTTGCTCAAGTGCTTCAGCGTCCAGGAAGTCTGTGAGTACCGTTCGCTTTTCTTCACTCCACTCTCCCGCTCCGTTTTACCTCATAGAAAAGGGCGAGAAAAATCGCATTTCAGGTCTTGCACGGCATGCACAGACTGTCACTATTTCGTAAAAATGTGCAGTTTAAGAAGGATAGCAGCAAGCACTTGTTTAAATAGCACCACCGATTGATTCTTTTTTTTCCTTTGCATGTTTTGAGTTGTCCCTGCACAAGCTTTGAATAGTGTTTTGCACAGTTCTGTGTGTCTGTTGCAATTTCGATTTTGCAAACCACTTCCACTCTTGCGCTTCCTTTCAGGTAACAGGACGATAACCATCTTGGATACGAACACCTCTCTGTCCTGTGAGAGCGAGGAATGCAAGGCTTATGGTAAGCGAATTTATATTGCCATTGACACTACACTCATGCACGAGCCCATGTTTTAGAGCACTTGCGACATACTAGCTGCGCCTCAGCATGCTGGAAGCAATATTTCCCACACTCGAGTCCTCGTATATCGCCAGGTTCTAACTCCCCCACCCCAACTCCTTCGGCACATCGCTAAAGCGATACGGCCTGCAGTAAGAATTAAGGTGGCAAGCCAGGTAGTACATCTGCCGACCAATAGTCTCAATCTTCCCGGCAAAAGGACGAGCTTCGCTTTCATACGCGCTTCCGAAAGCGTGTCTACAATCTCGAACAGTGCATTACCGGACTGACCCCTTCAAACTTCTTGAATGCGCCTTTTAAGCGCACTTGCAGATGAATAGGTCAACTCGATCCATATTGATGTTTCCACAGATACACAGCCTACTGTGCTGTCGCCTTGGCATGTATGACCCGCTATAATTAGCCCTTCTCGTTCGCAGCGCTGTCGATGCGCTCGTCCAAGCTGGACTTCCAGGAGGCGTGCGAAGACTTCTACGAGCACGTGTGCGGTGGCTGGACACGCATGGCCAAGGTGGCGCCGGACGAGGTCTTCAAGAGCATCGCGAGGGACATGCGCCGGGCCGTCGAGGACCAGGTCTCCGGTGAGGGCTGGCGACAACAGTGTATACGCAGGCGTCCTTCTGCCTATTGCATACTTCACATGTACATACAGGGAATTTTACATTTTAGATGTTTGATGTTAGGCGTAGCTATTCGACAGAGGTCACCGAAAGATTTGTAGGGCTAAGTTTACCGGCTTAGCACACTAGTCAGCGGAAGCTGTTTCAGTTTTCATTTAGTCATTTAACTTAATTCCACCCTCTCCCGCATAGAAGCTGAAATGTATGTGTGGAACTTGGGCGAGTTGGTGGGAGAGTTGGAGAATGGTTGTGCTGAAGAGGATAGGAGACAGCACAGCACCTTGAGGTGTTCCCCGTGCTTCCAGTGAGACACCGGGGAGCTGTGATCGCCCAAGGTAAGTGTGGGCTAATCGAGGCAATGATGGCGACATGGAGCACAACCTACAGTCGGCCCTCAACATCATCGACTCGTATACGTTCGCGCGCCGCCTAGCCTGCTCCCCTTCCAAATCAGAACTCTTCCTTTACCGCGCCAGGCCGCACGACCCCGCCAACCCTCCCATCTCACGTTAGGGAACCACCCCATTCCCATAGCCTCAAAGATTCGCATCCTGGGTCTCCTCCTCCACTCCCACGGCGCGCACAGGACACCATCCATGCTCTCCAGACCCAAATCCAGCATGTCGCCCGTCTAATCCGGCGCGCGGCGAACCGGCATGCAGGTCTGCAAGAGAAGAACACTCTCCGCTTCACCCAAGCTTACATCACGATCCGCATGGCGTACTCATTCCCCTACCTCCCCCTAAAGCAGGAGGAGCGGGACCGCATCAACGCGCTCCTCAGGAGCTGCACGCGCTCCGCCTACCCCCCAGCACCTCTACTGCCCGGCTCCTCAACCTCGGTAGCCACAACACGTTTGAGGAGCTGGCAGAAGCCACTCTAACAGCCCAACTGACGCGCCAAAACCCTGCACCAGCTGTACGGCGACAATTTCGAGGTAGCCTATGTGGACGTGACAGTGTACTCGTCGGGCTCCCTCATGGTCCTCGCCGTCGCTAACAATCAGCCCCGATTACTTGCATCAGGCTCCATCACCACAGACAGATCAGAAATTGCAGAGGAAGCAGCCATTGTGCTCGCTCTCATCTCCACCTCTGCCACCAAAATTCTCTCACTCAATATCCTCCCTACCCGATTTCGCTTAAGGCCTGATATCTCGCACCGCGGCTCGGCTTCTACGCTTCTCACACCATACCCGTGCCGTAACATTTATCTGGACCCCCGCACACGCAGGCCTCCTGGTTACCCACTGCCGAGATACCCGGCACGTTTACGCTCCCTCCCTAACCCTAACGCAGGCCTCCCACTGGCGCCGACTCCAGACCCGTACTGCTCCCTACCCTATTCTTCAGAATCGCGCGTGTGTGCGCGTGGGCTCATTTTTAAAACCGCAAATTCCTCGGAACTACTGCTTGTTCCTTTACCCGGAGTTTAACGGGCTCCTACATTCCACAGCACAGAGGTGTTTTTTTTTTTTATTTCGTTGGAGGTGAAATACAGTAACGACCCTGTGGTGTGCGGTAAATCCGGAGCCCTGCACTAGGGCGTACCACCTAGCCCACTTGTCGGTTCGGTGCGTTATACCCTCCAATTCACAATTTACGATTTCTTTGGGGTTGTGTCCATTACTTTACCAAGTGGCCCAGCCTACACCTTGTCATCTGTTTCTAGAAGCCACATTTCCACCATGGAATAACTTCGCGTTTCGAAATTGTGTCACCTTAGTAGATGTCCCGTAAGTAGAAGGAAGGAAGCTCGCAAAAACTGTTGTGAAGCGTGAAGGATCCAGTGCCAGGCTGCAGACAAGCCCGAGAAAGCGGGGTTCTCAGTGCAGCAGTTCTTAGCTTTTCTACGCGTCGCAGTGATCGTGCCGACATCAATTCTGGAAGGCATGCAAGTTTGTCGTTTTGCAGGTTGGCCGCAACGCCGGGCATAGCAAGGCGCGACCATAGGCTTAACGAGTCAAAAGGAACGGACTTAAAATCATTTGCGCACAGTGCCCGCTTATAAGTTCCACTTTGGTAGAGTTGATGGTGACTATGTGTAGCTGTGTTTAACAACTGGTTTTTGTTTCTCGCTCGTCGAATCTTCGCAGAAATACTGAACAACACCGTGATATCGTATCGAGATCAGACGGCAGCCCAGAAGGCAGCTGCTCTCTACCAAGGTTGCATCAACATAGGTACGTAAACGCCACTTAAAAAAAAAAAAAACTTTGTTCCAGCCGGTGAAAAACCGTCCCCTGGCTTCCACATTAATTATATACCCTAAATGAACGTCCTAGCCAGGGTACAGTTTTAACGGTCGCAGAACAAACTGAGATATTTCAGGATATAGCTTACATTGACGCGAGCATACATGCTCGCGTTTTCCAGTTAATGGCCGCCTATCTCGATCTCCATGCTTACCTGGCTATATGTAACTGTGGCGTGTTTTTATCAGGAGAGATCAGTGCACAAATTCCTACATTCAGCGCAGCTCTGCGATGGCATCACCCGTCTAGGGCATTTAGTGACGTCATTGGTATAGTGCGCAAGAGCCGCATTTACACCATTATCTGTACTACGTGCCCTCAGTGACATCATTGGTATAGTGCCTATGTGCTCTCAGTACGTCATTGCTATAGTGCACAAGTCGCATTCACAGCGTTGCTTGTACTATGGGCCCTTAGTGACGTCATTGGTATAGTGTGCCAGAGCAGCATTCGCACTTGCGTATGTAGTACTTCCGCGCGTTGTCTTTCGTACGCATCTTCATGCGCCATGCATCGGTGCGCAGACCTTCGCAACAGCAAGGGCACCAAGCCGCTGGAGGATCTGCTGGCGCACTACGAGCTGCCCCATTGGCCCGTGGTGAACCGCACGCAGCCCTTCCGGTATTTGCCCATGCTGGGCAACGCCGTGCGAGACCTGCGCCTCGACGCGCTCATCTCGGTCAGCGCCCAGCTAGACTACCACAACAGCGAGCGATACATCCTCTACGTGAGTGCAAGCGCCCCCTGGAGCGTCGGTCGGTGCTAACGCGTTTTGCGCCTCATATACGCCAAATAATGACTGGGAAAGACTGCTGACCACCGCAGTGGACATTTTAGTTCGTAATTAACATTCGGCGCTGTGTAGTAGAACTTCTCACCACACGTAGTGAACTGTATACCATCCTATACCATATACCGTACCATACAGTACCATGCCGTACTGTACTGTATCATAACGTACCATACCTTGCGATACCGTACCATATAATACCGTATTATACACCATGAACTTTACCCGTCGCGGTGGCTGAGCGATTAAGGGCCCTCGGCTGCTGAACGCGACGAAGCAGGTTTAATCCCTGCCGCGGCGGCCGCGTTTCGATGGAGCCAATATGCAAGACGTCCTTGTACTATGCGGTGTCAGTGCTCATTAAACCACAGGGCGTCGAAATTCATCCGGAGCCCTCCACTACGGGCATCCCCATAGCCCATGTGTCGCTTTAGGACGTTAAATCCCCAAATACCAAATTATACCCTATCATACCATACTTTGCCATACCATACCACACCATGCCATACCGCGCTATACTACGCAATATGATAACCATACGATACTACGTAACACCGTACCTACAATACCACGTCATACCATACCATAGCTATAAGGGCTTCGAGGGAAGGCGGTAAAAAAACGAAACCTAGCTCTGAAGCGAACGTGTATACGACCGGGGGCGCATCCAGAAGAGAGATGCGTGTCCTCCGCCGCAGATCGGGCAGCCCTCGTTCGGCGTGGAGACGGCCGTGCTCCGGGGCCGCTACCGCACGCCCTTCTTCCGTATCCTGCACCGGTACAAGCTGTACATCTACCGCTGCGCCCTGCTGCTGGGCGCCAACGTGGCCGCCGCCGACATCGTCAACGACATCGTCTCCTTCGAGGCCAAGCTGGCCGCCGTGAGTGTGGATGGCCTTCATACTAACAAGCAAATTATTTTGGTATAAGTTTAAGAAATCCACTTAGTAGCTCTCCGTTACGGCTTGTTTCATAGCCTGCAGTGTTTTGCTAACGTAAGAATCTATTAATCGTCATGTACTAACCGCTGGTTTGTTTTACGGCGGTATTTTCTCACTTTCCCAGGTACTGAAGCAGGAAACTAGTGAGTGTGGATTACTTAAGAGAATGTCCCGCCTGAGAGGACTGTACCTTCCGATCACAATGAGAATTCTCTAATATTATTACGCGGAAGGCTTTAATTTTTTATGCACGTGAACACAGCATGTCTGTCGCACTCACTGAAAGCTCGGAAACTTCGGTACCACTCAGCAAAGTTTGCCTGCTGCCATAGTGAGGCCGGCAACTAACGGAAAACACAGATTCCGACTCGCCGCCTGAGAATAGCACTCACTTTTGTCTCTTCTCAGATTTCGGAGCCGCCGACCGTGGTACGCAACCCGCAGAGCGTCTACAACCTGATGTCGCTCAAGATGCTCGAAAGCGCCATACCGGAGGTGAGGAGGCGCGACACGAACGCTCTCTCCTTTATTCGAACTCAGCACTTCCCTCCCGCACGAGGTACAGACACGTCCAGCATTAAAGGGAACAGCCAATTTTCACATAACACTTAATTCTGTCGTTACCTATGCGCTGAAGTTGAAACATCATTGTGGGTACTTAACAGGTCCAAGGAAAACTACTCTGAATAAAAAAGAAGCGGGCTTTTCAGTCATATCTACGGAATAATCATTGGTTGAATGCGGATAATGTGTTCCCACTTGCAGCTATCTGTAGATAAAAACTAGAAACGTTTCCCAAATTCTGGCCTGCTTGTAGCAAAGGCAACAGCATCCAAACTGAGGATGGCCCGTTATTTTTTTTTTTTTTTTGCTGCTGTAGCTCCACATGCGGACTCCGGGTACGACGAGTTGGATTATATACCTGAATGAACTATGGTGTCAGGTTTGTCCCAACATTTCAATTGTAGGACAGGGTTTGTGCTAAGAAAACGGGTGAATATAGGCAGCGGGAACTGGCAAGTCGGACCACAGCCAACCCGAACGCAGACTCGCGCCTAGCGATGGCACATCTCCTTCTTTGCATGACGAATAAGATGCTTAGCCTCTGCAAATATAAGCTCCTTCTTCGAAGCGTTCCTGCACAGTCGAGGTTCCAATGTTATTGTTAGTCTAGAACATCCTGTTTTCTGTGTTTCATTTTGACGACTCAGTCTCTGGCCGTTTGCTGTGAAATAGGAATACCTTAGTGGCTGATCGCGCAGTAGGATCTGTGAACACAACGAAGTCAAGATTACATATACCAAGCAGCACTGCGACAAAAATGTCACTGAAAAAAGACGAAGTCTGAACACCATTATACTTATGTATAGCTAAAAGTTAAACTGCGATCTGAGTGCACCGCAGTCGGGTGCCTGCTATCTCCTTCTGTGGTGTCCCGGCTTTTCGCTCTACAGCTCGACACCAATTTTCATCTAGCCCAATTCTAGGTTGTGCCGAAATGCTGTGAACGCATTATAAACTGCGACGATCCTTCGTGACCAGCCATGGTGCTTGACACTTTCGTTCGTCAAGCGTTGTACGGTACAGATGCGTTGTGTTCAACTGTTGCCTAGTAGCATTTTATAAACTGTCCTCCAGCGTAACACAAATAGCGTTCATGACAAAAACTACCCTGTCGCCCCCTGGCGGCCACCCCAGATCCGCTGGGTGTACTTCCTGAACATAGTACTCAAGGACGTGGGCGTCTCCCTGGACCTGGATGACCACGTTGTCGTGATGCACCCCCTCTACCTGAAGCGCCTCTCGCGGCTCCTCAAGGAGGTCCAAAGGTGAGCTGACGATTCATAGTCATTCAGACTATCTTCTCTATCCGTGGCGAAGCAACAACAGCGGGAGCTCTAGCACACCTTCTGTCTCCCTCCTGGCAGCGACTTAAGCTCCTTATGGCTCAGGCGCCCGTTGTCCTTTGGAAGCTGGCAGTATCTGGTGTTAGGGCTAGGCCATCAGGTGGTACTTCTACTAAGTACCCCGAAGAATGTCCCACATACAAAACTGTGTAGAAAGGCAAGCTTGTTTTGCAGTGGCCGCAACCTCTTCCTCTTCCCCTCTCTCTCTCCCTCGCAGCTCGACGGTGGCCAACTACATCGGCTGGCGCATCGTGCAGACGATGGGCATCCACACCATGGACCGGTTCCGGCGGTCGCGCTTCCGCTTCGACCGCTACCGCTACCTGGTGCAGGACATCGTCGAACTGCCGCGAGAGTGCGTGCGCCTCACCAGCCAGATGCTGTTCTTCGCTGTGGGGCGGCTCTATTTTGACCGGCACATCAGCAAGCCGGCCGAGCGCTACCGCAAGGTGCGGTCGATGTTGAAAGCATGCACGGGACGTTGGAACAGCACGTGATTCTCATCACTATCAGTGCGCGACCCTCTAGGTTACGCTGGGTCTGCGTACAAACTAATGCATCAAAGTGCAGAGTGTTCTTGGGCCTCTGGTGAGCGCCTGCTGTCTGCTTTGCACTCGATAAAAGCAATGCTAACACCCTTTAGTGACGGAGTGATAGGGAGTGTGCGAGCGAGCGTGTGCCATTTTTCGTAATTTTCGGATAGGGAGCTGCACGTCGAGAGCATAATCAGGTTGACGTCTCCAATATCCTCTTATGTGATATTAGTTTTCCTCAGATGCTTCCTACTAGCAATCTAAACAAGGTTGGGGTCGGAGATGTTTCAGCTGACGAGGGTACCATGTTTTAAGTCACTACGACACTACTGTTCTGCTAGCCTCTTGTACTGCAGTTCGCTCACCAGGGAGCAGGTGCACGGTACATAAACCTTAGTAACGGCGCAGCATGTGAAAAATGGTTTGGGTGAGGCGACACATTGGATACGTTCCAACTCCTCCGTGACTTCATTTTCCGCCGTCGCTCTTAGGTGTACGACCTGGCTGAAGAGGTGCGGGACGCATTCGCCGTCCTCATCGACATGAACACCTGGATGGACGTTGAGACCAAGGACAGGGCCCGGCAGAAGGTGGGTCGATGTGCATGAAGCGACAGCACCGAGCAAACCTTAAAGGCAACGATTGCTCCCTACACCGCACTGCTACAATGGTTTATATTCCCGCGGAATGCAGAAATTTTTTCCTCCTTCATACTGAAATTTCTTAAGTGATGGAGTTGAGATGTCAAACTAAAAATATTAGAGCATGTCAGTTTCCTTTCTTTCTTTCTTTAGTTGCGCAAATATGCCCTACGGCATGAGAAAGTTATTAGTACACGTGCAAACCGGTGGCGGCTACAAATGCCAGCAAGGCCCGGTAATGTGGCCCATGTGCCGAGAGTCGAGTGTCTGGTGGTTGGTTGTAGTGGAAGCCCTGAGTTCCGAGGTGTCGCATGCGTGGCTCCCAAAGTCCAGGGTAAGTCAGAATAAAGTGGTCGGGCGTTGAGTCTGTAGCAGAAGCGGGGCAGAAGGGCCAGTTCAGGAGCGGGACCTGCGATGTCCAGCAGGCCCTGGCGGCAGGCGTCAGAGCAGCATCCACCCGGATTCTCCTTAGCGCCACCTCCTCACGGCGAGTTAAATCGCCGGGAAGGTTGAATCCACGCGGTGATATTAAAGCACGAGTGGAACGGCGGAGAAATTCCTTGTTAGGCAGGGCGGCGTCTCCTGCCGGTAGTTTCAGTAGAGGAAGCGGGTAAGGCACTTGCAGTGGGTGGGACGCACTGTCCGCTTCCCTAAGACGGTGCGTATTGCGTCGAGCAACAATGCCCAGGGGACAGGCTACGTGCAGTAGAGCCCCTACTGCACGTAGGGGCTCTGAAATGTCTGGCGTGCATTATATATAGAGCTGTACAGAGGAAACTGGTGTGCAAAATGTGATCTTTTGAGCTTGCGTCCACGTAAGCTTGAAGGGCGCCTATAGAGTCTGCTGGGAGATGAGGCTCTGTTTCTCGCACTGAACGATGAGCGGTGCGCGTGACACGTAGGGGTCGGTTGTCGGTGACCTAAGGATGTTGCCAAGGAAGAGGTTCCAAAGGCGTTGTGTGAAGAAGCGGATAAGTAGGGTCAAAATAATTTGCCAGGGCAGATGCCGCAGGGATTGCTGATAATTTCATGCTGCGCGCATTACGGCGCTGCTCCACGAGCTCATCAATCGTATTCAGCTGAGCTTCCGCTTGTTGTGTGTGAATAGGGATCAAGCTAGGAAGGCCAGTCATAAATCGCATGACCTCTCTGTTGACTGTTTCCAGTCGGTCCCAATCTCTTAGGGTAAGGCGTTGGAACTCAGTTTTCGATATGGTCACCACTAGCAACGACGTAGTATGGCTGCGGCATGTCGTCGCAGAAGCATGAGGGTTACTGTATTGTCTCACATCTACTGACGTCATCACACGTCTTGCCCTTTCTCAAGAAGTAAGGACATCCGAAAGATACGCACGCTGCATCCAACAAAGACACCAACAGTTCGGAGTGTTATTTGTTTCAGCAGAAACCATATTTCGCGACGGCGTCCAATAATTCTGTGCACCGGTTGCGGAAGCGCATAGGCAATGGCGGGGCTGTATTGAAAGATGAGCAAGTCCCGGGGAAGATCGTAATTTTTTGCTTAAATCCGAAGGTAACTTCATTAGATCCCGTCACTAAAAACGTTACAGCGCAGGAAAGTTAACATGTGTTGAACATCCCTCAGATTAAGCTTTCGCGTCCTGTTATTCTCCAGATCAAGTTTTCAGGTATCCATCGAGACTTTCCGGGTGAAGAAAAAACTTGTCGGGTCTGAATAACTCACTACCAATCAATATCACTATTGTCTTTTCAGTGAAGAGGCGTAAAGGTCAAAGTCGTAGGAAGAGGTTGAGAAAGATGCTGGTCCCTTACGGGGTAGTAGAACCACACTGCAGACACCAAAAACAATTACTGCAAAATCACAGCCATTTCACAACATTTCTTGAAAGCATAGATGCATCTGAAAACAGTTAGCTTGTTTCAAATTTGGTTCAAACTACAATCCCGGTACGCAAAAATATTTTCCTGTAGTACGTCTTCGACAATTTGCAGCTATGCTTGGAACCCGTCGTAGTAAGAGAAAAGAACACTTTTTGTTGGCAACTGCTGCGGTTGAGAACACACTGATTTCGTCCTTCGAGTGTTCTTGAACGACAGGCTATTGTTGAAAGTTGTCGAGGAAAGTTGAGTTGTTGGCCAGGTACTAGTTCAGCGTTAACTCGAATTGCTGAATGCAGTTAGCAGAATTACCGCAGCGGCTGCCTAACGGTTTGAACACCCGCCCCGCATGCGGGACGTGTGGGGCTCGATCCCCAATACCACCGGGTATTGGGTATCGCCGATACAACTGGTACAAGCTTTTCTTTGGCCTGGTACTCGGCTCATCTGCGTGAAACTCTTGCGAATGAACCCCAGCTTGTGTTGGCGAAAACACCTTCTGCCATGGCGCTCCTTGGCTAAATCTGCCTTTGCGCCATAAAAATTTATCATCAAAAATTTTCAGTAATGTTCGGCGACCGCCGAAAGCAAAACTGAGAGATGATGAGACTCTAAAGCAGAGCGTTGTGTATTGTACTCGTGCACAGGGGTGCTTAATTCATGGTTTGAACAGATAGGTGCGGCAACTGTTCTTTGGACTTGTAAATGGACTTGTAAATGACGTCACGTTGCGTACAACGCGTGCGCATGACAATACTCGTGGCTGATTTCTTGAATCACCTGCGGCGCTCCATGCTACGTACAGCTGTGGCATACTTTGGCGCATTCGTCCATCTTTTAAACCTAAACTTCACGAAAACTACAGAATGACAGCAGTAAGCACTTCTACAAAAATGCTTATGCGCATTCTCTTACTCGCTATTTTCTCGCTGCATTCCATAATTAAGGGAAAACGAATACGAAGCCGTTATTTGCAGAGCATTACTTCTTTGCACCCGGCAGTGTTGCCTGGAACAGAATAGTTGAATACCATATCTTCCGTACTGATCAATCGTTTCTACAAAGAGATTTATGAACTACCGCAACAATTCTCTGCTATTTCTCAAAAGGCACTTTTCGTAGCAGCATTATCCGCTCCCGCGTTTTAATGCCATAGCGATACTCGAGTGCGATACTCGTGTCGCATAAAATCAGGCGTCGCCATCGGCGTAGTCGGCGTCGTTGACCGCGAGGGAAAAATCCACGAAAAATTCCCAAAGTGTCAACCTAGGAAGCAGGTGGGCCACCTAGGCCACGTGACCTTGTGGCGTCATCACAACCTGCCCACCGGATCGTGAGCCGCCGTCGTAGGTAGCAGTTCATTCTGGAGAAGCAACATGGGTCCCGCAAGGCCCACCGGTGGCAGCGCCTGCCATCTCAGGGCAGTGGCGTTTCGCTTACCCGCTGCACTACACTGCGCCAGGAGGGGTACGAGGGCTCCCTAGGATCTATGAATGTGAAGTAGAGAATGACCATCTGCATATGTGGTAACTGACCCATTACGATATCGCGTCGTGCGCTTCTAAGGCGAAGCTTAGGTAATTTTTTCGTTGCTTTTCCTGCTGCAGCTCCACCACCTACAGCTTAACATCGGCTACCCTCCGTGGATCAGGAGTGACCGCGACTTGGACGAGTACTACAAGGACGTGAGTATAACGCATGCAGTTTGGAGCCAACGTCCAATTTTATCATTTCTTTTTCTCTTTTCTGGTGAATACGTTTAAGCATGACCATTATGGGCTTCGCTATAACTGAGGAAACCGCGGTACGCCTGCGAGCTTTGCTGCTGGGGCACTCACTTCAAATACTATCTTTTGCCTACTTCGGGTATACTTAACGCAACTTCCTCCTCTTTAGCTGTTGCGTCTATAATCATGAGGTCATTTCGCAACGCTGAAGTGATGTGAGAGTGCTGGTGAAATACTGATGCTACAGAACTTATACTTAATGTTTGCTTTGGTTTCTTCGTATTGAATTCGACGTACTATTTTTATGCGGGCTAACTGACAGTTACGCTCGCCGAGGTACCGGGCGCCCATCAGAGATTTTGTTCGCAAAAATTTATAAAAGTTCTCCCTGTGTGCCTTCGCGTTCGTAAGTCCTTTCTCGGCTTCATGCGCCTGTAAAGCTGGCCAATATCGCTTCCCAACACATTTGCACTTTCCGCTACTATTCCTTTCCCTTTTTTGCTACGCTAAATGTGTACGAATTATGGTGGCTCCCGCGGACGCTTACAGCTGCCTACTCTGGATTCCCGAAGCAAAAATTCGTTCACGGCTCATCCTATCTATACAGAGAATCAAACATCATTGACAGCTTGGTCTAGAAATTTAAATGGCCTGCATGCTGTGTTAATTCTGGCCCATTGCCTCGCAGCTGACCGACCTCCGCAAGGAAGAGTTCTTCGTGAGCTTCCTCAAGGTGCTCCTCATCCACAGCCGCATCGGGTTCTCCAAGCTGCGCAACGTGCGCAGGGCCCCAGACTTCGGGTGCGTTTATACGTGTGCCTATACGCGCCCCCTGTGTAACCTTCACTCTACCGCCGCGGTGACTCAGTGGTTATGGCGTTTGGCTACTGGCCCGAAAGACGCGAGTTCGATCCCGGTCGCGATGGTTGAATTTCTTTGGAGGAGAAATGCTAGAGGCCCGTGTACTGTGCGATGTCAGTGCACGTTAAAGAACCCCAGGTGGCCTAAATTTCCGGAGCCCTTCACTACGGCGTCCCTCATAGTTTGAGTTGTTTGGGGACGTTAAGCCCCCATAAGCCATAAACCATACCTAACCTTCACTCTCTCTGTCTTTGCTAAAACTTTATATGGGAAAACCCCTGGCCTGCTCCGTTAAAGAACCCCAGGTGGTCTAAATTTCCGGAGCCCTTCACTACGGCGTCTCTCATAGCCCGAGTCGCTTTGGGACGTTAAACTCTATAAACCATAAACCCTAACCTTCACTCTCTCTGTCTTTGCTAAAACTTTATATGGGAAAACCCCTGGCCTGCTCCGTTAAAGAACCCCAGGTGGTCTAAATTTCCGGAGCCCTTCACTACGGCGTCTCTCATAGCCCGAGTCGCTTTGGGACGTTAAACTCTATAAACCATAAACCCTAACCTTCACTCTCTCTGTCTTTGCTAAAACTTTATATGGGAAAACCCCTGGCCCGCTCCGTCAAAGAACCCCAGGTGGTCGAAATTTCCGGCGCCCTCCACTACGGCGTCTCTCATAGCCCGAGTCGCTTTGGGACGTTAAACTCTATAAACCATAAACCACAATCATTTTGATTCGCTGGAAACTGGATGCTGGCGCGTGTGCTGATGCGAGCATGATTTGCTTGATGTAGCATAGCATGTGCTAGTTGCGCATGCGCAGTGATAGGTGTGCATCCCCACCTGGCCACTGCGCATGCGCCGCTGACACTCGGTCGGCCCGGCTCACGACTGTGTGCTGTAGTACGCCTCCACTATGTAAAACCTATTACCCTGTCTCTTCATTCGACTACAGATATATTGGCGGTTCGGAAAACGTATGTGAGACAAAGCTGCTGCGAACTAGTGAAGTGAACGTTAATGTTTCCCTTGTTTCCCCGAGATTTTTGTCTCGATATTTTTGTTCTCTTTGACCGGAACATGTATACCAGGAGAAATATCGATGCGAAAGGGGAAGCTGCTGTATACAGGTGGGCCGTACATTCCTTGATGGTTTGATTTTGTTTGTGGGTGTTTAACGTTAAGTCCCAAAGCGACACAGGTTATGAGCGACGCCGTATGGAAGGGCTCCGGAAATTTCGACCACCTGTGGTTCTTTAACGTGCACTGACATCGCACAGTACACGGGCCTCTAGAATTCGCCTCCGTCGAAACTGGACCGCCGCGGCTGGAATCACCCGCGTCTTTCGTGTCAGCAGCCGAGCGCCATAACCACTGAGCCATCACGGCGGCTGTACATTCCATGAAGGCGCGTCCTAAAATTTGTGCGTTTCAAATTAGTATTGACGTCGGACCTAGAATAATCGCTCGACGTTATCCAAAACTAAATACTATGAGAGCGCACTAGATTTGTGTGACCTACCTGCTTTAGATGGAGCGCCTTGTTGATTTTTCAGTTGTCGTGCTATAATTAGCAACACCTAAAAGACGCGATGTCGCTTCATTTGTCTAAGGCGCCGACCTGTTTTTCAGCTGGTATCCTGGCAGCATTGACGGCTCGACGTTCTACAGCCATCTTGGCAACTACATTCGTAAGCATCTCAGTTACTTCTTTATCGCTTCTTCATATAAACAAGGCGGAAACCGAACTTTTTTCGAGACTAAGTGGAATCTAGTTGTCATTTCCAACTCAAATCGAACTTTTTTTTTCGAACTGATGCACTGGCCCCGTCAACATAATTACTTGAAGTCTCTCTTAACAGATATTTCTCGAGTTCCAAATACCCAGTTTTCCACTTTGTTCGAGTTCCAAATACCCAGTTTTCCACTTTATGCCTCTTTTGTCCCCGTCGCGGTGGCTCAGTGGTTACGGCGCTCGGCTGTTGACCCGAAAGACGTGGGTTCGATCCCGGCCGCGACGGCCGACTTTCTTTGGAGGAGAAATTCTAGAGGCCCGTGTACTGTGCGATGTCAGTGCACGTTAAAGAACCCCAGGTGGTCGAATTTTCTGGAGCCCTTCACTATGGCTTCCCTGATAGCCTGCGTTGCTTTGGGACGTTAAACCCCAATAAACCAAGCTGAACCAATGCCTCATTTACCGTGCATTCATCTTGAGGCTCCGGAATTTTTGTTGCCCCCGTTTTACCCGTGCGGTTCGGCACGAAGTCACGCTTTCGTCAGGCGCATCACGCCACAGCGCTAAGATATTCGGGGAGAACCGAAATTATAGCATGAAGGCATCATAGTTGAGCTCAGTGAAAACATAAATACTAACCTTTTCCCCATGGCACAAAAATATTTCCTTGTCTTCTACTTGCTCATGCGCAGGACGGGTATTTTTTAGAATATTTGTAAGGTACACTAGTGCACCGGATACTATATAGAATTTAAACCAATTTTTTTCGCCCCTCTTGCCCTCAGTTCTGCCGGTGGACTACATCCAATATCCATTCTTTCTACTGGAGATGCCTCCGTAAGTAACACATTCTGCAACATGCTCAGCCAAGAATGGGTTCAAACAGAGCAGCTTTTTATTTTCTTTAGCCTGTTTATTTTCGCCACCAACGGTGCTCAGGAGAACCGACAAAAAGCCTTAACATGGGCTTGACGGGGTCCGCAGACATACAGCAAGCATGCATAAATAGTAGCAGTACATGATCATATAGGTTCATGTTACACATCTGATAATTTATACAACACTAAATTGATTCAACAGAAATTGGAGAGGGTTCTTCAGCATTTCTTCCCCATCATTTCTTCGCAAGCCCGGAGTTTGTCCAAACCGGCGAATGTTACGTGCACATATTTTAGGAGATAAATTCTCGATACTGAAAAGACTATTATTTCTTTTAATGTCTTCCTTATTGCGCTTGATGAACATTGCTCTGCGAATTTCAGGGATCCACGTCACACTCAGTTTTCAAAAAAAAAAAATAGCATCTTTGTCTCTGTGATGTGGAACATTCATAGTTTTCGAAGTGCCTTTTTTTTTAGCACGAGGGCGTTAGTAACCCCATATCGGAAAAAATTGTCGGAAACCGTTTAAAGCCTTGCAGCCGGAGCGGCCGGAGCAGCCGGCCGCACTGGTTGTGAGCAAACTGTGAGCAAACTGACCACAGTGGCAGGCGGCAGTTAAATTAATGATTCGTCGCGAGAAGTTGCTAGGAAAGAGCCATCTGGGTCCCACAAGCCCACAAGCCCATATATTCCCACATATTTTCTAGCACTACAGTGATTTAAGACGTAGCACATGCTTAACCGGTCGAATAACTAAGCGCAGTACTGTTGCTGTTTTTGAGGGAAAGTAAAACCCTATTTATTTCGTCTGCTCTACTTTGAGCTGAAAAAAAAACGATAGGACAAGTACTATATAACTAACGTTGAGAAATCTAGGTTATGTGCATTGCAAGCCAAATATAAAAATTGATCATTGAATGAATTAGCTGTGTACCTGATATAGCCATTCCATTTTGAGTGGTCTCTTTCAGTTCAATTTGGTCGCAGATCTTTTGATTTGAAACGAGATTGAGCCGTTTCCAGACCGGATTACTATATTGTTACTGAAGAGACTAGTCTATGCGTGTACTCTTTTTTCTTTCTTTTCATAAAACCGCAGACTAAGTACTTTTCACTGGGTCATAATAACTTTAACGCCCCTTCGATTTTAGTGGTCGCCCATGGCTTCTTACCTTTGTTCGTAAATTTTCGAGTTTTATATAGAAATAATTCATTATAGGTAGTTCGCAATTTCTTCGTAAGAGAAATAGTAAGCAGCGTCAGGACTTGAGGTGCATAAGACATCACGGTAGTCTACAGAACACACTTCTTGTCTAAAATTTTATCTTCTTTCCAGACCCATCAACTTCGGCGCCCTCGGTTCCGTCATTGGCCAGGAAATAACTCATGGTTTCGGCGAACACGGTGCGTACATGCATGTCCATATTGCGCGTCATTTAAGTATCAATAGTCAATGCGCGCCACGCCTTCTGAGGATATCACTGTGAAGCTTAGCACCCGCTTCTTAGATTCTCCTCAAAATGTCAACCAGTACAGACCACGCGTTCAAGCGCAACCAGAATTATACAAAGCACGTTTTGGTGCTCTACTGCCAAGTATCACTAAAAAAAACGGTATGGTTTGTTGCGCTTAAAAGGGGCCATTAAATTATATTTAATGACCTTACAAAAACCCACTGGCGATGGCTTTTCCATCACTCGTCACTGCACCGCAATCTGGCTTTATTAAAACCGAAGATATCCGACAATTAAAAATGATGCTCCTTCTCGTTTCACTCAGCTCATACATGTCGATGCGACAGGAAATATATAAATAAATCAAATCAGTCGGGACTGCCCCTCTCGGCGCCCCATCCCGCTCACGCCACCTGGACACTGTCAATGAGAAGGCTCGCCGAGTTTGCCCACTTACGTCATCGGGGTAGGGACGGCTCAGAACGCGCGGTGAGATGTCGCCCTAATTGGTTCCGTTAAATTATAAGGTCCACTCAGAGCTTTTAAATTTGACCCGAATACTCACAAAGACTACATCTACTGACCTGTTGCACTAGAACATGAACAACAGTATCATTTTAGGGTTCCTTTAGGCCCAACCGCATCAGCAAAGTTGTTTCTCCTCCTCATCATCAAAGTTTACTGGCCTCATCATTAAAAAAACCTAAATTTCGCTATGAGCAGGCAAGAAAACGAGAGGGTGGGACAGGCTCGTTAAGGATATATGCGAAACGAGGCAAATATCAACTAAATTTCAATTTTTATTTGTAAATGTATACACGCCGTGCATAAAAGACAAGGACCCTTAGACAAATATCCTTAGCCGGTGGAAATTCTAGAGACCTGTCAAGTGTGCGATGTCAGTGCACGTTAAAGAACCCTAGGCGGTTGAACTTTCCGGAGCCCTCCCTTACGGCTTCCTTCATAGCCTGAGTCGCTTTGGGACGTTAAACCTCAATAAACCATAAACCTTAGTCGGTGGCTAATGAAGGATCTCAATAATACAACCATGCTTTCTGAAACCCTGGTTTTAGATCATATATCAGGCCATGAAAAGTAGAGGAAATTATCACACTTTTTCCTCCTTGTTGTCAGCGAGGGAACCTAGAAGAAAAGGTAGGATGCCGCCAGTGAGAGCTGAACCCTCGACATCCTAATGCATGTCGCGTTCTATATTGTACCAGCTGAGCTATACCATGGTGGTAGCCTCCCTCCTGCTTTGCAGTTTTGAGCTACCTAAAGCTTAACCTTAAGAGTGCGCCCCACCGATGAGATACGTTCACCTACGCCTGAAATGCGGCGTGCAATTTTGTCAGAGCTTGTGGAAGGAGGGGCCGTGCGAAAATTTTCATGCTACCAATACGGGCAGCACCGAAGCCTTCACTATGGCATAGGTACACAAAACTGTTGCAGGTTCGGAATCCATTAGAAGGTATAAGAGACAGCCAGAGGTATTTGGAATTGAAGTGGGAGTTGGATGAGAAGAAAATTTTTAGGGAGTTTCGGTAAAGTTTAACAATCGAAATTGTCTCAATTTCGGCGGCGTTTTCAACCTGCTGTAGGGGAAAAGAGTCTTAAATAGGATATTTTCGTGTACGACATGGAGCATCACTAAGCCTAGACGTGCCCTGCACCTGTTGTTTATTTGGTGAAGCATCAAGGAAATAATTACGCCGAGTCATATCGGGCCTTTCGGTCTAATTCATCGTTTTATCATCTTCGCCACTCGTGGACATAGCGTTAATTACTTTCTATTTACGTACTCTCTCTCGTAAAACATCGACATGCGGGTCTCCTCGCAGTTCTTCGTTTGTAGCACTGGCTATAAAGCCTGCAATATTACGAACTTCAGCGCAGAACACTAGACTTATTAGCAGTATCTAGTAACTATAATATCTGATATCTCGTATTTGCTGGTGGTATGCGTGTGAAGCCAGTAAATTCAGCAGCTAGAGCGTAACGAATGGTTGAGAACAGGCGGATCGTTTACACGTGGACGCCATGTATGCGTGTTGCGCAGGCGCCATGTACGATGATCGGGGCAAGCTGGTCGAGTGGTGGTCGCGTCAGACCCACCGCAAGTTCATCACGGGCTCGCGCTGCCTGCTCGAGCAGTACGACCAGTTCACCAACCCCGTCACCGGACGAAAGGTGGGTGCCCCCCCCCCCCCCCCCCCCCCTCTCACGCTGTGCACAAATCGGATGCACCCCGTGACACTGAAGACACACGGGTCAGCGCATCAGGCACGTGCTTAGACCTGTCTACCCTGTGCCGACGTCATAGTGGCCGCCACGTTGGCGGACTCAAACCGTGGTGAAAGGCTCCACTCTTATCTAATCCACTTACCGCCATCTCCTGTGGAACTGTAGAATCTACGCATGTACATTCACCATCATGGCGTCCTTGTGTCATGTGTAATCCATATATGGTCAAGCTGGGTTTTAGCAGAAGGATGACAGACAGAAAAATAATTTTGAAATGGTGATATTCTGCCCCTCATGCAACATTTTCAACGTTTCTTCCAGCTGAATATAAACGGCACCCTCGAAAGCAACATTGCAGACAACGCGGGACTAAGGCAGGCCTTCAAGGTAAGCCCGGTTCCAGGAAAAAAGAAATATGAAACAGAATTCATCAGTACTTATCGCCTGCATGGGTTTTTCTTGCAAAGAAAGGAAGAACCGAATCTGTAAAAATATCGTATGATAGATCGAGCGGCCAAAAATAACGCGTTCTTTAAAGGCATGCATGTCTGTGTCCGTATTTATTCACAGCTTTAATCGCTGGGTTTATACCACTGCCAGCTCAAGCACCCTGATGTTTTCAAGCATACTTCGACATAGTTCGGCGTCCGCTTTGAGCCTATGTATTTTCATGTCCCTCTACAGCACGAAAATATGTTGGCAAGCGCACTTCCGAGCCACATGTGCGATTCGACAAAATTATAATGCACTTCATAAATCGTAGTGCATTAATAAGCCATGTATTATTGACGTGCCTGCTCCTACGGATACAGCACCATCGCAGTGTCCAGGTATATCCTGTCATTTTCTGCCTGAAAATTGGAAACTGCTGACCAACTCAAATGTCTCAACTTGTTTTTCGACCCGTGTTGACAAACTCATTTCTTTTCGCCAACACTTGTGCGCGCATTTTCGTGCACAGGCGTACCGCGTGTACATGATCAAGTACGAAGAGCTGTACGGCATGTACGCCATCCCTGGGACGGAGCCCTACACCATGGACCAGGTCTTCTTTATCGCATACGCGCTGGTGAGTAAGGCTCCACGGCAGAGTGGCTGTGCCACGTCTCTTCAATAACGGACAGGCAAAGCTCGTATCCCTTACTGCAAGAGTAGTGTTACTGTACCCTCTCCCCCACTACCACCGGAAAATCTGGCGTCTGCTGAAGTGAAGCTTCCAGCCCAAGCGAGTAGACTCCATATCCTCCAGAAGCTTTGCCAGAAGTACCAGTCACCTCTCCCCCGGCCCCTTTCTCTAGCGATAGGGGGCTACAGGCAGGGAGTGTATCCAACAAAGAATCGCCACTCTAAAGTCTTCCGTGTAGCACTCCGCCTCGCCATGCACATCGTTGATGCCATTCTCGTTCCCTTTCAGTCGAGGTGCGAGGTTTCCCGCAAGAGGTCCATGTACTCGTACCTCAACCCTCGGGAAACGATACCCAGCCGCTTCAGGTGAGCACCTCCCTGCTTCGCACAACACAATACCTGTCCATATGAATTAATGGCTGCTTCTCTGTGTGTCATATATGTTTTACACTGGCATAATATTTCGCAAGTGCCTTAGGCCGCACAGAATTTTTTTCTTTTGAGCGCACGCAACACGAAGTCTTCCTGACAGTCAGTTAAACTTCTTCGTTAAGCACCGTAAGGAAGCAACGTGCATGAATCATAAAGTCCGCTTGAACTGCACATGAACTGACAACCTGCCGCGATTCTTCAGTGGTCACGTCGTTCATAGGCTAAGTGCGGAGACACAGACAGCGTCGTTTTTTTTTAGTTTTATTTCCTTTTTTTATGTATTTTTAAAATGCTTTCTCTTCCTTTCTAATGAAACGCCTACTCAGCATGCAGTCGTATAAGGCAACGCGTATACTAGGTTCACCCTGGTTCACCAAGAAGCACCGCGGTTTTGTGGCGACTAAACAACAAAAAACGCGGTTTTCTGGCGTATGGGTTGCGTTCTCGGACCTGGGTTCAATTCTCCGCACCTTCGGAAGAAGTTCTATTTTTCTTTGATACCATGGTGACGTCATCTGGTATTCTTGGGACCACTGGTTCTTGTCAACGCCGACGCCTGGTTTCTTGCCGCATTACAAGTGCTTTCGCATTACAAGTGCTGTGCTGTGGTGCGCGATGTCAGTGCACTCACCTCAGAGGACCCCAGTTGGCCTAAATTAATCCGGAGCACTTCACTATTCGGCGCCTCATCCATCTTTCACTCCCTCCTACATCCCTTCCTTTTCGGCGCAGTTGAGGTGTCCACCGACAGTGAGATACTTACGGCGTTTTCAATTTCCTCGTTAAGAACTGCTAAAGCGGCGAATGTCCCTTAATTGCGACCCGTTCTCTTCTGCACGCCTGCGGCTTCTTTCACAGAACCATCATCCCGCTGATGAACTTCGAGCGGTTCTCGGAGGCGTTCGGCTGCCGCGTCGGCACCATCATGAACCCCGAGCAGAAGTGCATCGTCTGGTGACGCCTGCAAGGACAGCTGCGCGCGCACTCGACCGACCTTCGTGGAGCTCGGAGGCTGGGCTGCTTGCTCCTCGCGGTTTTTTTAGCGCCCGCGAGGTTGAAATACAAAGCCTCGCCTTATACAATTCAGCCTTGCAATATTTCCGACAGATCGCAAGGTATGGCTGCAGCGGCGTCACTAATCCGGGTGCAGCGCTCGGAGGTTATGATCTGTGAAGGGACGTTACGCTAATATCTTCGAGCCTTCGTGTAATCGCATTTGAAACTTCAAATGTCACAGGCGGCGATGAAGTCGCGCTTGCACTTCAATCTTTTTGCAATTTGCAACTAAAATATTGGTGTACGTATATTGATCGATACAAGCCTTATTACACGTTAAGACAATTAGCATTTCTTTCCCATATATTCGCTACTCGATTTTCATAGCGCAATTTCAAACATTCAGCCATGTCATAATACTTCCGCTTTGTCCATTCATTTAGTGCTCATTTTTCTTGGAAAATTGTCTTTTACTACCGATTGCTGGATTAAACCTGTTTTATTTCACCGTAGTACTTAATCCCGAGAAATTCTGGACGATCGCATTTTTTGTTTCAACGGGAAGTTTATGAGAGCAATTTCCGGATATCGTAAGGCTGCAGCATAAAACATGAGTAACATTATGTGCATAAACTGCAGTGTGAAAGAGTTCAAAGACAAGATTGTGGAAACTATGTTGTGATAATTGTGATAAATGTGAGAATGTGAATGAAGAACCGTGACTGCGTGTGAACAGGAACCGCCGAAGGCAGCCATTAACACTACAGCGTCATACCCTTAAAGGCGGAGCGACATACGTACAACATCGAAGATATGCTTTCATTCGGTTCCTGTGCATAGAACCGAGCGGCGAGGCAAGCCCCACTGGCAAAACACCAAAACACCGGTGGACGGTGCCGCTCATCGCTTGCCGCCGTTGCTTGGGTTCGTGCGGACGAGCGAAGATGTTAAAGGGCAGCTGCAGCACTTTTTTGAGAATTTCGCGATATTCAAGGATTCAAATCTATATAGGCTGTAGGTAAAGCATGCCAAGTCCTTTTGCACTAGCATTTAAAATAGTGACGTAATCGACGATTGAAATTTGCGCTTCTCCTCAATGCACTGGAGGAGTGCAGGAAAACTCAGCGCGACGTCACAGAAGGTATGATTTCAAATTACTGCTGCCGTCAGCCACATCCTGCCCTGACGCGTTAGACGCCGCCAAAGAACTCTCGGCAGGGTTCGCCTTCGGTGGCATTGGTTTTTTTCCTTCAAAGCAGGCGTTTGTGCGTTGGAAATGTACCGATACCTTCGATGACTGACGTCATCATGCGCCCCCCACTTGGCGTTGTGCGCTGCGGTGAAGCTTGAAGGCCATCCGGATTTTAATCGGCGATTACTTCACTATTTCAAGTGCCAGCCCAAAAAGACTTCTCATGCTTTACCTCCAAGTTTCACACATTCACACATGCAAGTTTCACACATGCTGGTAGTGAAGAGGATAAGGTCGTGTATTTCTAAAGCCTATGCAGTTTCCCTTTAATGCCCCCAACTTCACGAATATTGTCCAGCAAGAATTGTTTTTAATGCGCTTTGTAGAACCTGAGTTATTTGTAGTAAAAATTCTGAATTTCATCGATCGAAATTATTCCGAAGCCCTCCGCGAATGCGTGTGTGACAGTCGGCGCTATTGCCACAGTACATAACAAGCCATTATTTCGTTTTTCTAGTAATAGCATACCCAAAAATTCTGGACAAAAACATTCACTACAACATTCAATATCTGCAGATCGCCTGACGGCACTCGTGAGTTTTTTTTTTCTATTAGTTTTTTCTGTCATCAACAGCGTTCCCCATTCGTTTTCTATGAAAGTCTTAACTGTCCCATGCGATCGATGAAAACATTTTAAAAGAAATATTTTGCTACATATCAAAAGAATGGACCAATACCTTCAATATTTCCCTTAGAGTATCTTACAGTTTTCTATTTTTGAAATGTTGAACACTGCAAAATCGAGGAGAAAAAAATGAGCATGGCCTGGACATGTAATGCTTAGAAAAGGTAACCGGTGTTCGTTAAGGTGGATTTCATGGGAAGGCAATCCTATGCAGTGGGCGACAGACTGTCAGATTAGGATTAGGATTGAGACTAGGAAGTTTTGCGGGAACAAGTTGGCCACAGCGGGCACAGAAGAGGGGTAAATTAGAAGGATATGAGCGAGGTGATTGTACTGCAGTAGAAGTAGTTGAGATGATTATTAAGATTACAACAATAATGATGAATGCATGCACCCCACAGGGCTTCGCCAATTTCATATTCGAAATGCACCGATGCTTGAGTTTATAATGACATCGCGATGCGTAAAAGCACATATGGTTTCGAAAACATTTCGGAATGTTTCCGGAATGTACGGCCCCGTGCTAGGTTCGGCGCCATATTCGGCCTCAGATTCGGCTCCAGGGTTCGGAGCTGCTTCCAGATGATCTTCGCCTGATTTTGCCTAGGATGGAAGCGAAAAGCGTTTCACACTAAACAAAGCGAAGAGTTCACATTGAGACGCATGATGATGACAGCTACTTTCAGGCAGTGGGCGAACACAGCGAAGTGTCTGCCCTAGGAATAGTTGAAACATCCAAAGCTTTAAGCCATTTGATGCTAGAAGCTTCTGTCGCTTCCTAATATGGGATATCTGCAATTACTTTTTCAGCGACAGGTGCATCAATAGTTTTTCCTTGCTTACGGTAGCAGATGTAGAAGAAGTATTGTTACTGCATGGTAACAGCTAGAGATCACTGACGTCGTCATTGGGAAATCACGTCATCACCGATTGATTAGTGAGAATGGCGAGCAGTCATTTTCATGTACTGACAGTTGAAATTGGTTTGTCTTGCAGTATCATATGATACAGTTAGGAAAGAGGCGTGTATGGCGCTACTATTCTCATTTTTCGCCGATGGCGAGGGGGTAAGAGAGAGAGAGAGAACTTTATTGTCGGAAAATAAAGGTTCCTGGGGATTCTTAGCAGAAGGGCCAGGCGGCCGTTAGCTGATAGCTGGCGGCGACCTCTTCGGCGCTCTCGACGGCTCCCGCCTGGACGGCGGGGTCCGAGCTGCGCAGCACTTCCCAGGCGTCTGGTGAGGGAGCTTCTATAAGAGCTTCCGGAGGAGGATCCTCCGGGCAGTCCCATAGAATATGATCGAGGGTGGCAGTGCTACCGCAGTGTTTGCAGGTGGGTCTGTGAGATCAGGGTAGATGTGGGCATAAATGTACGGGTTCGGGTAAGATTGGGTTTGAAGTCTTCTCCAAGCCACCTCTTGGTGTTTGGAGAGTGACTTGTGCGGGGGAGGATAGATCTTCTAGAGAGTTTGTAGAATTGGGTAATGTCGTGGTACGAAATCACTGTCTCCATCTCGGATCCCCCTGGACGAGAGCCCACCGCTCGACCGACAAAACCTCGAGAGTGTTGGTGGGCTGCTTCGTTCCCTGGCTTCCCTGAATGGGCAGGAGTCCATACCAGTTCTATTTCTCGTTGCAGTGTAATATTTGTGAGGATGTTTCTAGCAGTTAGGGATATTCTACCGCGCGAGAAGTTGCGTATGGCAGTCTTGGAATCACTGAGAATGATGTCAACGCCAGTATTTGCTATGGCCAAGGCTATGGCCGCTTCTTCTGCTTGATCCGCGTACTTGACCGTGACCGAGGCCGCAGAGATGCACTCGCTTCTTCCTGCTATGAATTTGGATGCGCAGATAGCGGAGGCCCCTTGGCTGAAATTATAATCGGATTCATCGGTGTATACTGCTCCGGGATGATTGAGGTACTTTCTATGCAGAGCCCGCGCTGTGACTCGTCTTCTGCCATCGTGGAAGCCCGGTAGCATATTTTTGGGGAGCATATTTTTCGGTAGCATATTTTTCATTGTCAACTTTCATATGTTTTAAACAATAGTTCTCATAGCATGCACTTCAAAGAAAGAGACAGGAGGCAGCTATCAACCTTTCCTATATTTTTTTATACCTCACACTAAACCGGCGTTTGAGTTTTAGCAGCGTAGTCGTCTTCTTCACTTTCTCCATAATCGAAGTTCCTGAACACTCTTCGTCCGTGCAGCGGCATGGTGGGCCGGAAGTTGTTCACCAAGTGGTGTGCCTGGTGGTCATCGTCCCCACCCTCCACTTCAAGCTCACGAAAGGCCTCCAGCTGCGCGAAAACAACGTTTTACACCGTTAGCTGTCCTCTGTTTTGCGCCGTTAGCGCCACCCGCACATAGAGTTTCTTACTATAACCTAGAGGGAAAGCTGGCGGCGCTGCACTTCAGCCACCATGGACGCTCAAAGAATCATGGGACAGTGAGCTACTTGTTGCGGGACAGTCGCATTTTTTCGGGAACACGGAGTGGAACTACTATGATGTTTCATTCCGAAAACGCTGTTCGTGTGTGCGCAGACGACTATGGTGCGAATGTAGTGTGCAAAAGCCATAGTAGCGAAACCGCAACGACACGACGCCAATAAAGGTTTCACTTTTCCGAAGTGCCATTAAAAACCTCTTAAAGTATCCAGCAACAAAATTTTTTAAAACATATTTACTTTTAAAATTGCGCCTGTTCAGCACGAAATATTAGTTTTTGTAGTGTTCATTACTTGGTCAATAGAAGAGCCAGCCATCTCTTATTTTGGGCAAACTTTGCATTTACATGCTTTTCTGCTCGTTTGTTGCAATTTACAGACAGGATATTGAATGTTAGGACAATTGTAGTTATCGAACAGCTTTGCTTTTGTATTATTTTTTGGCCAAAAGTTGTAGTTCTGCAGTCGGTAGCTCACCGCCCCATGATGCTTTGAGCGCCCATGGTGGCTGAAGTGGTCTCGAGGGACCTCCATGCAAAGTCCTATAGACGGGTTGCCAGCTTTCCCTCCAGGTAATAGTAAGAAACTCTATGCGCCCGCACCAAGGCTGGCGCGGCTGCCGTGGCAACACGCGGCGCAACACGCTGATTGGTCTGCATGGAATGACCTCGCACCTGACTGTAGTCTAGGCACACTATTCAGCATGTCAGCGTGCGCAGCGTTTTAGCGTGTCAATGTCGCATGAGGACACTTCTCTTTATTACGGCGAAAGTCTTTAATGGCTCATACTGTCGTCCGTTAACAAAGCGCGTGACACGCGAGTAAAGTTTCACAGGTTCTTTCGTCTTCCTTATTGCACCACAGTTGCACCGCCAGAGACGGTTGGTAACTCGAACTGAAGCTCTTCGCACCAGGGGTGCCCCGTCCGAGACGGTCTTGTGTTCAGTTGAGACGAAGGTGTAAGGCGAACACTTCAAATTTTATGTACAGTATTTACAATAGATACAAGTTAAGGCACTAGACACATTAAGCAGCAAAAAGGACAAACCAAACAACAAAAAGGTGGATCTGGCTAATACTAGGGGAGGCCCCTACTCGGCGTTGCCGAAGATGCGTTGCATCTCACCTTAGCCCAGAAACCCCGCTTCCGGCTCCGGGGCCCAGTTTTAAAGACTTAAAGGCCCGGCCCACATTTGGTGGCTTCCAATCATGTACGATGTTAACATGATTGGTTTATCGAGAGCCTGGCCAGCCCTCCAGCTTCCGTAAGGCAAAACGCCCTTTCCACAAACCCAAACGCACGGTCGTGTCAAATGAAAATAAACACAAATATACATTCGTGCTCGGTACCGCGTGTCGGGTGGACACCCGTACTTCCCGGCGCGTTCGCGAGCGGCCGCGTTCCAAGAAAGGAGACGCTCCGCTTTGAGTGCCCCCAGCCGCGTTCCGATGACCCCCGCGAACGCTACCGATACCTTACAACGCGTTTAACTCGGGAACTAAAAAAGAAGAAAACCAATGGCTGCTTCAGATAGAGGAGGAAAAAAATGAACCTAGAAGCTAAGTTTGATGACTGTAGATTGATTAATTAATTATAGGCAAAAATGTTGATATTGCGTTGAAATAGCGTGGACGTCGCAATAACCACGGGAACGCTGTGACGTCACATCCACCAGAAGTCGTCACGGCATAGTGAAAATTCTCACAGAATGGTCGGGAAAACGTCGGACTTGTGTAAAATTAGATGGAAAAATGTGTAATTAAACGTAATTAACACTTAAGATCCCCGAAAGATGTACAATCTGGGTATTGATATAACCACGGGAACGATGTGACGTCACATCCACCGGAAGTCATCACTGCATGCGTAGTGCCCTCGGCTTTTGCCTCTCAACACTTTAGTTGCCAAAGTGTCCTCGCAATTTTTTAAAGAAACTGGTTGGCTTCCTGAGGAGTCCGAAAGCGGGAGCGCCACCATAACTTCTTAACTCCTTTTATCGATTGATGGCTTTGCCTCCTCGTCACTGAAAAGCTATAAAAGTTGGAGGCCAACATTGCGAGCTAGTACATCTGGCCTATAGAATGTGGCGGCTACTAACGATGCATAGGAAAAGAATGATCCCAAAAAATTACCGAAGACACTTTGGAAATTCTAAAGTGTGCTTGGCGAAAGCCTTGTGGTCAAACCACTGCCACTTCCCCGAACCGCTTGGCGTGGAATCACTGGGCCGCATCGGATCCATGCGTCTCACTCACTCGACTGCAACGAGACTTCTGGCGAAGGAGCGGCGGTGCAGCTGCCACTGCCGACGTACGCGCGCTCGTTCTACCGCTACTGTGTGACGTCACGGTTGCTATGCACAACTGCGCCCCCCACCGGCGCGCCGGTTTCTAAGGAGGGGAGGAGGTTGCGCCGCTGCGCGGAGGAGAGGCCGCAGCTGGCACGATTCCAGCGCACGGACGGACACCGCGAGCATGAGCCATTAAAGGCTTTCGCCTTAAAATAGTCCCTCCTCTTAAACAAGTGAAACTGCAACTCCGTCATCACAAAATATGTCCCTAAAGAAGGACCTATGGACTTGCCTGGGCCTCGCTGATCTTTGCTGGGTTCCTGAGCACAGCCCAGATAACCGCTTCGGAGCAGGGTGGCGTCGTCAGGGAGCCCCGATAGATGTAGGCCTGTTGTGCGTCCCGCGGCAGCAGGTCTGCTAGCGCTAAGGGCTTGGACAGCCTCACCTTCAGCGTGTGCTGGTCGTGCATGTGACGGAGCGCCTTGACGAGGCTGCTCAGCGCCCGGTTCCCACGCCTGCCTGCCTGCGTCAGACGGCCGATGTGCACGGGTCAGCCGGAAAGATATGACTGCGATTTCTTGCTAGGCCAGTGGTTCTCGGTGATGAGAGTGCAGAGGAATCTTTGAGAACACGTATGCTTTAGGTACATGGTTTAAGACGTCTTAGAAATTTTTACATGGAGGTTGGTTGGGTGCGGCTAAAAATAAGTGAGAACCAAACTAAATAAGTCAGAATAATGGCTTTTTTCGTATCTTTACAAAAATATGTGCAAACTTCCAGTGTGATGTCAGCAGCATGCTGTTGATAGCCCGTAATGTTACCGCACATAACCCAATAAGCCTGTCAATGGTATTCGCGATCCAAGCGGTATTTCACGCTAGATAGAGGAGCAAATACAAGGGGTCAAAAAGAATAAGACATACAGGAGGGAACATTTCACTCTCGACGACCAAAAAAAGTAACAATACCTCGAAGAACACGCCGACGACCACAAGTCCGTCATGGTGCTTGTAGGCCTCTTCTGGGGTGCGGTATTTGGTGTTCATATGTACCAGGTGCATCTGGAACAAAGTGGGGAAGCAACGCTTGCTGCAACGTAACCAAAGACCGAGTGGAACCGCCCGTGGCTTGATTCGCGCTTGTAATATCTGTTCGAAGTAGCTGGAGACGTCGTCTGGATTATATGCGCGCTCTTAGCTTTAAAATTACTACTAGGAGTGAGCAATCCACTGCGGCGTACTAGTGCTCGAACATCGGCTTCGAGCGACAAAAATCTGCATGTCGGTGTCGGAGAGCGTAGATATTAAGGCGAAAGCCTTTAATCGCTCATACTGTCGTCCGTTAGCAGAGGGTGTCAAATTTTGGCAGCGTGTGAACTCGTGAACTAAAAAAGATAGGAGAAAACGAATGGTTGCTTCAGATATAGGAGGGGAAAATGAACCCAGAAGCCACATTTTATGACTGTAGAGTAATTATTTAATTAACTATATTTAAAAAATGTCAAAATTGCGTCGAAATAACGCAGACGTCGATATAGTCACGGGAACGGTGTGACATCACATCCACCGGAAGTCGTCACGGCATAGTGAAAACTGTGACAGAAGGGTCAGAAAAACGTCGGATTTGTGTCAAATTAGATCGGAAAATGTCTAATTAAGCGTAATTAACACTTAAGATCCCCGAAAGGTGTATAATTTTGGTATCGATATAGCCACGGAAACGGTGTGACGTCACATCCACCGGAAGTCGTCCCGGCATAGTGTCCTCAGCTTTCGCTTCCCAACACTTCAGTTGCCAAAGTGTCCTCGCAATTTTTGCTTCCGCATAGGTTCGCTGTGACAGGCTATTAGCCCGCGAACGAGAATTCCTACAAGTAGGTTACCGTCACAGGAACCCACTATTATTGCGAAAGCAATACTACTTGCACTTTCACGCCTTTGCCGTGCCGCGGCGGTGACCACCATTGACCTTCATTTGACCTTGATTGCATTAGATTGGATTAGATTGGATTGGTGTGGATTGGACTGGATTGGATTGGATTAGATAAAATTAGATAAGATTAGAATACATTACATTGATTAGATTAGACTATATTAGATTACATTAGATTAGATTAGATTACATTGGATTTGATTGTATAACCGATGCATCACCACAAGCACCACCACCAGCTACACTACCAGCTGAGCCATGGCGTAGGTACGGATATTGCTTTCGCAATTACCGGGCTTAACCAAGCTAAGCCAGAGCGAATTTTTTCAGTTTCATATATAGCACCTTCTTCTAGACTCGAGTTATCATTTATGTGCTCGTGATGCAGACAAACTGCCCAAATTCTAGCTTTCTGTGCGACGTATACCTCCATAGCGAACGGTCGTCCATCGACGAGGTGTTCTGTGCCTTCCGTGGAACTGGCTCCCCAATGGAAGTGGAATTGGAGAAACTTGTACACACCGGGCAGGCCATGGGCGGTGACGGCCGCGCGGCTGCTCCTTTCCGGGGTCACCATAACTGTTTTTAAAAAGGGCAAGTTACACATTGTCAGCCACAGAACAAACACAGTCCTGACATGGAAACGCTGCGTGCCAAGTGTCACTATACGGCTTACGTGTTGCAAAAAAAAAGATTGTGCGCATTATAGCTAACATTGACTACTTTTCTTCTACAGAACAATATTTTCCTTGCTTGGGACGATAATTCCTCATTGGTCGAAATGGACTGTGACGTAACAATCCTGGTAGCGAATCATGTTTGGCGTTGACGCCAGAGGTTACGTGGTAGTTTGTGAGGTCTGATGTCGCACCAGAAGTTTGAATGGACGTACAAATAATTAAATTAAATTACCATTACGAAAAAATAAAGACAAGTAAATAAATACAATGAACGCGCTGCCTCTACGCCACAGTATCGCATGCGTTCAAAAACGGTAAAGTAATAAATAAGGGATACAGTGGAAAAGCACCGGATGTCACAAGATTTGATGCATGTGAACAGGGTTTCTGGTAACTTCGTACGAACAAACGTGAGTAGTATTCTACAATTCTTGATTATGGTCGCTTTTTCGTTTATACGATACATATGTAAAGCATATGCATTGGTGCACATAAAAAAAGATAAGGAAAACGATGTCTGCATCATGCATTTACGTTCGGCAGTTCTTGCGTAGCCTTCGGCACTTCCTGCGTCCCAATTGCGCATGGCGGTCCCCGCGAACAAACATTCTCAGTTTTCTTCCTTTTTGTTTTCTTATTTCAATCTATCGATCAATTTAACTAAAACAGCCACAAGTTCACATGAAAGTGGCTTTTTCCCATTTGCGTCATCTGACTGTAAGGCAAATATTCGATCCGTCGAGCATTATTTCATCACTATTGCAGACTGCAGAGAGGGCCCTATACGGGTCACTGTATATATTTACATTGTATTTATGTAAATAGATTTATTGGCAGTGTACCCCTCCCCCTGTCCTTTCTACTATCCCCTCACCTCTTTCTTTTCACTTCTACACACTGCCTTCTATCTTTTATTTTCGCTGCCCCAGCCCAGGTGCTTCCAGACGCGACAGCAGATGCCGGGGTAGCAAAAATTCTTTTACCTTCCATATTCAATGCAAATAAAAGCCACTACTACTACTGCTACAACCGCGAGCATGCTTTGCACTTCCAAAGAGAGAATGCAGGTAAGGCACGGATAAGTAGGGTGTATACCTGTGTGTCCGTTGTTCACGATGTTGGCGTGCCGTAGTCGTTGCGTGTAGTTGACGTACTGGAGCGGGCCCATAAACCCGTTGTAGATGGTCGCACGGGTTTTGATGTCGATGGGTGACTGGAAGTCGCCACCGCACTGGTTCTCCGCGTTCAAGTCCAGCTGGGCCCATTCCTGGACGCCTGCGGGATAAGCAGCATGTAACGATGTCATCCACTGCTCAGTTCAAACACACCAGCAGTAAATTTCGAGGATGCCAACAGTCACCGAAGTCTAGGAAAGCATAAGAAAATGTGTTTCTTTTATAACTTGTGGTGTTCATCGACGAGAAGTGTGTTGTGTGACCATTATTACCTGAAAGGTAATTTATTGCACAGTTCAAGATGAAACATCCACATGCCGCCAGGGGGATTCGAACCCACGACCTCCGTATGTCGCGCACGGTGCTCTATACCTAATGAGCAATGGCGGCTACTGTCCAACCTTCTACTTACGCATGTATCTGGGTAAAGTGTAGCCTAACGTTGAGAGTCTTCACCAGCGCTAAGGTTAAAGTGAAGTACCGTATTTGTTTTACCAAACGCTACGATCTGAAGCAGAAAATTTTGAAGTGAATAATGTAATGCTGAAGTAGGTCTATTGCATTTGTAATTTTTCTAATGGATACTAAAGCGCAGAAAGACAAGCACACGTGAGAAAGGCCACACAGGACAAGCGCCTTTCTCACGTGTGCTTGTCTTTTAGCGCTTTAGTATTCATTATGAATCTATACCAACATGTCCAACTTTCTGCCCTCCTTCAGTGTAATTTTTCTGGTTCTTTTTTGAACAACTACACCTGCAAAGAAGCTTAAGTGAGTCGAAAATTTGCTCACTTCACTACTACTGTCGTTGATAGCACTACCGCTACTACTACCACCAAGTGCTTATTGTTATTATTAGAATTATTAATTAACTAACATGTACTTTGTTTTCCACTTCCAAATAATGACTGAAACTTGTGTTACTAGAATTCGAAATATGTACGTATTTTTGCTATTTCTATTTGTGTTTTAGTAGAGTTTTATATCGCGCAGAGTGATAAAAGATCTGGAGTATCATCAAAGGAACGCACAGCGCCCGAAGGACGGAGCTAAGAAAGAGACAAACACCTTAATGCTATACATTTCTAGTACATCGCGCCTTCTTTCTCAGTGTGGTCAGCGCTGTGTTTGTCTCTTTCTTAGTCCCGTCCCTCGTGCGCTGTGCCTTCAGTTTGAACTATGTACTTACTACAATGTACCTATGCGCCTATGACAAATACCTTACTCATCAAAGGGCTCCATCCACAACTCCCGCTCTAGTTCTGGAGTCCCGCCTATATAAGAACATGCATTTTATTGACTGACTGGCAATTGATTGATTGATTGATTGATTGATTGATTGATTGATTGATTGATTGATTGATTGATTGATTGATTGATTGATTGATTGATTGATTGATTGATTGATTGAGGAGCTTTAGTATAACACAGGCCTACTGGTGTAGACGCATTCCAGGCCAGTTAGGGGCTGCGCATGCGCTAACATGTGAGTGTCGGCACACAGAGTGCCCGACGTACAGATATGGACAAAAGTTTGCAGGATATGGGTTTGCGGGGGGGGGAGGGGGCATATTTTATGTGATCCAGAAAAGTATGTCAACAAGAAACACTGAAAAACAAATGGACAAACGTGCTCCATCCTCTGGAAAAATGCCAGCTGACTGACCCGCCAGGCGGCAGAAAAAAAAGTTTAATGTAAATCCGCATCCCGCTAACTTTTGTCGATGAGTGTACGCCTATGTTCCCACCATGATATAAGCTTTTTATTCTGCGGACATAAGTGGTCAACTGAAGGGGCTGCTGTACGCCGGAGCTGTCCAATGACAGTTGTCCGCCGAAAAAAAAAACATAATAATAAAGAAAACTTCGGCAGCTGTGGTGCAAATATTTCAAGGCTGCGTCACACAAGGTGCGCTTAAAGCAATTTATCTCTATACCCCTTTCTCTCTATTACATTGTTCCTGACCAGCAGTTGTCGAACAATCGCCAGCGCCGCAGTGAAATTCAGGGAAATCCAGGACCATATCTTTTTTTACTTTCCCCATCACCTCAGTTACAGAGCTACGGAAATTCACTTTCAGGTTAGCGGGGGACACAATAAAACCTTGTCCGAACATAAAACGCTTGTATGCCTTTCGTGATCCGCTTTGACTCACATCTCGGTTCTATACCTCTAGCCGTCTCTTTTTTTATACACAAAAGGGGTCCCATATATTCCCACTCATCCATCACGCCAGGTTGAATCGAAAAGAAATAGCTCGCCAACATCGGCAACAATAGAGAACAAGGCACGTCCGTCAAGTCAGTACGCTGCAGCCATGTTTCGATATACAGATACACAATGTATACAACACGGTTTTCTGGGTGTCGTCTTTGATATGTCTTTGTACACAACGGGCACAGTTTTTTGGGGCGTAAGCTCTACTTCGCGACCAAAGCTGCAAAATCCGGGCCATTGCTGAAGCCTTGACCTTGACATTGAATAAGTGCATAAACAAGATAAACATCGCCGCGACTGGGATTCCAATCTGCGGCGGCGCTACCAGATCAGCTTCGCTGGTCACTGTACGACAGCACTGTGCTATCGTTGCAGCCGATCATGCCTCGCGCTATGTTAATGATGATGATGTCCTCAGGCTTAATTGCGCATACCCGCGGGAGGAATTGACCAGGGGGCATAGGGGAAATGTTACGGCAACACTCTCGCTGTTGTTGTTGTTGTTAGCCTTTGAAAGGATGGCACGTACCCACACTGGGGGATCGGCCAAGAATCGGGAGGTGTAGGTTGCTATTCACCTGTACATAGCAAAGGCAAAAGAAAGGTGAATAGCAACCTCACATCGTCGTCTTCATTAACTTCCATCAGCGGCACGAATAGATCGGATCAGTTTAATGTTAATCAGAGCCGCCGACTTAGCAAAGCAAAACCATGAGCCAGTGAGGCTAAACCCATGCTTTTGTACGTGCACTTGGATTAATTACGTTAAAACCCTTCCATTTTTTTAATTCATGTCCAGCATTCCTGGACACAAATTTTTAAAATTGAGAAATTGCAAGATACGCTTACGGAAATATTGAAGATAATGGTTCGTTTTCTGATATATAGCACAATCTTTCTTTGACTGCCATAGAAAATCAATAGGTAACGGTTCTGACGACAGTAAAAACATTAATAGAAAAAGAAAATAAGGTTGGATGGTTTGGTTTATGCGGTTTAACGTCCCAAAGAGACTCAGGCGGTGAGGGACGCCTTAGTGAAGGGCTTCGGAAATGTTCGACCACCTGGGGTTCTTTAACGTATACTGACATCCCACAGTCCACGAGCCTCTAGAAATTCGCCTCCATAGAAATTCAGCCGCCGCGGCCAGGATCGAACTCGCGTCTTTCGGGTCAGCAGCCGAACACCATAACCAGTGAGATAAGACTGCCGTCGGGTGATGTGCGGATATATCGATTGTTGTAGCGAAATTTCACATTATATGAAAAAATTGCGTTTATAAACGGTTTCCCACTCAAAAATTCTTTTGTCCAGAATTTTCGGGTATGCTATTGCTAGGAAAACGAAATAGATGGCGTGTTATGTACTGCGGCAATCAATAGCGTCGGCTATCGCACACCCGTTCATGGAGGGCTTCGGAATAATTTCTACCACATATTGTTTCTACACCGTGCGCTAGGATTCATCATAACGATTCATCAATTTTTATTTTTTATTTTTTGCATAAGGAGAAGGCTCAGAGGCTCACTAAAAACGACTGGAACTTCGCACAATCCGAATATTGATAATTCAAAATCGGTGGTGTTCGATTTCTTTTTTTCAAAATAAGCGGTGTCAGAATGGAGAAAGGTCCGGCCAACCGGGCTCACCTGTTGTTGTTGTGACTGAGAGAAGGATGAAAAGGAAATTGCACGGGCCTGCCTACTGGCTCGAGCCAAGCCACCACCGCTGCCACGTGCAGATAGAGGAGAGTTAAAAGATCAGAGGAAAGAGAAAAAGGAGAGAAAAGACGCGCGTCGCAGCAACAACTGCGTCCGCCGGAGCGGACGCTGCTCAAAAAAACAGATAAGCGGCCGAAGCCACGCTCGCCAATACACGAGATATCGTCGAGACAAAAGCGTAGCTCAGAGTGCTGACTTACAACCTTATAAGTCAGCCTCCCATTCCGAAGATGTCGCACCAACTTTACCACGCTTCCACTTTGATCGAGCTAACAAGATTCCACTGCATTTCCTAGACCACATGCAGGCGCCTACAGTGCATCCGCCATCTTTAAATACAAACTTTCCATCGTTAGCATAAAGGCTGAAACACCCATTGTCCGAACACAGGTCTCTAAATCAAAACTACTAATATACTCACCCGTTCTGTTAAGGCGCAGCAAAAATTAGCGCCCTATCATACGAATGTACTGCGTATACTTGACCGAATGCTAACAGAATCGCCGCATGAAAGCGTGTTGGATTATAGGCCTCTAGCTCGCACACGCAGGCCACTCATGAACCTAAGGTGGAATTATGCTAGTCACATAACATAGTATTTACAAGCCGTTTTGAAATAACAAAAAGTTAATACAGTGAAGATGACAGCTCATAGGACATGTTGACAGCTACACACGGCAAAGTTTGAGGGAAGTATTAAAGTGCTCCGGGAATGAACAGGAAGCGTCCCCTCCCCATTGAAACGGGGTTGTGGCGGCTGCCACCATGCTCATTTTTTTTGCCTGTGTATTTAATTAAGCAATCCATCAAACTCAGCGGTATCATCTGCAAATTTGCCATTTTTCTTTAAATACGAGTTTTTTTTATCCTGAACCTTACGTCACCGCCCTGCTTTTCAGCAACCAATCTTCCAATCGCTTTCTGCTAAATTCTACCGCAAATTCATTCACATGACCTGCGTTATCTCTCGGGCTTCAGAGAGAGTGACTATGCCTGCATCGACATCCGGATGCATACTTCCACATCCTAGCATAAGACGTTATATTTTTATACATATTTACCACAGCCTGCGCAAGTGTCATCTTGGCTAAATTTCTCTTTGTAGCTTCGCGTTCTAACATGTCCAACATTCTCGTACAAAAATTTTGAAAATTGCAAAATTGTAACAAACTATTGTGAGAATATGGAAGCTAGTGGTCCATTCTTCTGATATGTAGCAGCATCTCTCTTTTAATGTGTTTACATCGATCGCATCGAGGAGTTAAGATTGTCGTAGAAAACCAATGGGGAACGCTTTTGATGATAGAAAAAACGTCAATGGGAAAAAAATTCAAGCCTGCCGACGAGAGAAATGGATATATTGATTGTTATAGAGAAACCTATCATTATCTGAATATATTGCGTTCATCAACGGCTTCTCGTTCAAAAATATTTTTGTCCAGAATTGGTGGGTATGAAGACAACCTAATCGATCTTGAAAGAGTAGGGCGCTGCCTGTTTAACTATCATGAAACGACTCCTTCCTGGTTTGCCATTTACCAGTTCTAAAGCCTTCTTCTTTTCCATCGAATTAATCTAGTTCTGCTTTATTTACCAATCATTTTGAGATCCTTATTTCTTCATTCTTCTTTCCCGCATACTGGTTAGTTTCCTAGCGCTTTTCTGCTACTGTGAGCCAAGCCTTTCATTTTAGGCATTTATATACCTTAGCTGCCCACCTGTTATCGTCAAATTTCCTCAGGCGTTCTTCATATAATATTTTACTCTAAGCTTCCCGTGCTTCGAACAATGCCCAACCATGTCCCCCTGTACTGCCTCATTTATGGTTTTGCCGTGAGCACCTAAAGTGCTCATATTCCAACAGCTCTCTCATTCATTTCTAGTCCCGACTGCACTTCTGCCATAAGGCACAAAATCCTATTCCCACAAGTAAGCCCTGGCGCCATTATCAATTTCCAAATACGTCTCAGTTATGTTATGTTATTCCCTATGCTTATTACGGAATCTCTACGCCTTTTCACCCCAACAGTCTGTTGATGCTTTTCCATGTATATATCTGTGCTTCTTTTACCCATACTCATAGATATTTGTATTCCGCGAGTCTAGATACCTCATGATCTTGTGTACTAAGCATCTTTTTTCTTTCTTTCTTTTTTATTTGAGACAATTTGGTACAAATTGGCTCAGGAGGCAATAGCAAAAGGCCCTGATGGGGCCTGACTAGGCTATGCCCCCCTGACAGCGCAAGCAGCACAAGTGTACATATGATTACACATCATAAGCAGACCAAAGTAAAACACATCAATACAGAATACATAAAGATACAGATACACACCGTGTTAGAAAAGGAAAATAACTTATTTGAACTGTAAAAATACAAAAACATTTTCTTATGTACTGCATCAAGTTTATCAGTAAACAAAAATGTTTCACCAAACGAAAATTGATAATGTGAAATGCAATCCAGTGTGCATAAGTAATGGAATATGACCAATAGTACATGATGATAATACAACATAATACAGATTAATAGCACCAAGAGTTGGCTCAGGAGTTTAACCCATGCACCTCCTGCTCAGATAAAAATATTGCTTTAACTTGCTTTTTCAATTGAACAGGAGACACAACAGAACTTATTAAGTTTAATATGTCAGGGTATTTGTTGAAGAGTTGTGATCTGGCCCTAACTATTTCGCTCTGTCTTAGTTCATACGGGGACTGTTTAGCTTGATAGTTTTCTTGAAATTTCGGTGTATCTGCACGGTATTGGCGTAGCGCTTCCAGAGATAGTTTTTGTTTAATCAGTTGTTTTACCTGAAGAATGCTATATCTGGTAAAATAGGGGGCAGTGCTTTCCGTGTAGGGCACGTTTCCAATGGCACGCATAGCTCATTTTTGTAATGATAATAAGTATTTCATATTTGTCTCGGTTGTCGTTGACCACACCAGAGAGCAATAAATGAGACGCGAGTGGACAAGTGCATAATATATTTTACGTTTAACCCCAGACGGGAGAAATGATCTTATTTTATTCAGTAAACCAACTGCTCTAGCTATATCTGCTCTTAAGGCGTCGACATGAGGTGTCCATGACAGATTTTCATGGAACACGATTCCTAGGAATCGGATCGTTGATGTGTGTTGAATGGATACTCCCTGAAATTCTATTGGTAAGGGTGGAAAATGTGTTGGTCCTTTCGACCTAAACAATAAATATTTTGTTTTTGTCGTATTCAGTTGCATCCTATTTGAGTTTAACCATGTATTTAAATTTCTAAGCCAACTATTAGCTTCCGCGCATATTTCATGTATGTTATTTCCTGAGAAAAAGACGTTTGTATCGTCTGCGTACAAAACCATTTTTTTGTACCCTTGAATGTTAACAATATCATTAATGTATAGCAGAAATAATACAGGTCCAATAATAGACCCCTGGGGTACTCCATATTGAATAGTTTCCATCTCCGATTCGACTTTATTTATTATTGTGAATTGTGATCTGGAAGTTAAATAGCTCTTTATTAGAGCAAGTGCTACACCTCGGATCCCGTAATAGGGGAGTTTACGCAAAAGAAGTTCATGCTGTATGCAATCAAACGCCTTTCGGAAGTCTAAAAAATCAGTAGAATCGTTGAGGATCATCAAACCTGACTTAAATGCGCCAAAAGTTAAGCCTAGAGCGTCTCCTTCATGTTCACAAGGATTAACCAGAGTCTAAATCACCCTGGCTATCAGCTAACAGTGCGATGTCATCCGCTTACATTACACCGGTGAGCCTCTGCTCTACAATCGTTCCGACTAATATGTATGATAGATTATAATCTAGATTACTTTCCTGTAGCCTTCTTTCCATATTTAGTATATAAATCATGAACAGCGATGATGATAGTGGACAGCCCTGCCTCAGTCATTTCATTTGCGTACATCAACAGTTGTCGAACATCTCTTCCCATCGAATTGCAGCTTTACTATCTCGATATATTTCCTTTTGGAAATCAATAATCTCATGAAAGGTTCCTTCATCTTTGAGTATGTTCCACAGGAATTCCATACTTGCGTTATCGTACTAACTGCTCCTGTCAAGGAAGGCTAATTACAGGGGCTCGTTTTTCCCTCTCGCTATTTCTATGCATTGGGTCATCTAAGCGTCATCTGAGCGCATACCACTTCTGAAGCCGTTCTGAAGTCCTCCGAGTATCTTATTTCTTTCACTCATATCTGCATTTTTAATTTCACCGCCTGTGTTGCCAAGCTGTATGTAACCGATGTTATTTTAACTGGTCTTAAGATTTTATGTTCGTCCGATCTCCTTTCTCTTTATAAATCAAATTCACTCTACTCTATCGCCAGCCGTCCGGAATTCGCTTATTTGTTATGAATGTCTTCAATGATTTTACCAACGTATCCTTACTGCTTGCAGCAAGTTCACAAACCAGCTTGATAGGAATTTCGCCTGTCCTGCGGCCGTGCAGTTAGGAACATTTGCCTCCGTCTTTTTCCAGTTAATACTGATCAGTGCTAAGCTCATTTCCATTGTGCTGTCCTGTGCTGCTTCTCTATTCCTGGAAATTCTCCAATGTCGCTCCAACATGACTCAGCTATAACTAACGTAAAATATTTCACAGCGCCGTCTCCCTCCAAACATTTTCCCTCGGCATCTTGGATCCGATCCTGTTTTCTTTGATTCGTTTTACTCAGACAGTTCAAATAGTGCCAGATTTTTTCTTGGAACACCTTTAGTTGTATTGCGAACTTCAGCCATCCACCCGCGTTCATTGTACTCCCTTGGATAGTTTCCACTGATACTCGCCTATATCTCTTTACCATGGCACCTTTTCATGTTTGAGACACCAACGATAAGCATCTGCCTACTCTCTCACTTTCTCCCGACTTCCGGTGTCTGCTTGCTGCTATCACTCAGGCGCTTTTGTCCTGTCCCCTTGCTGGCTCTGACCATACCTCCTTCCTGGGATTTACATTGTTCCCCTTATCTCTATCGCTTCCAGACTTTTTAGCTACCACTTGTGAATAGCTGGTACCCCCCCCTCTCTTCCTGCCACGCCCGTGTAGGTGCCATGCACGTGACTCGCGCTGCAAAGTCCGCCATTGTCGTTCTCGATGGCGGTGTCGGCCATTTTTTCCCTCCATTCGAGCAAACTGTTCCCTATGTTTTCCATTTTCTACCTCTTCAACCTCTAGCTCTCTATCCGGCGCATCCACACAGTCCCTAATATTTAGTTTCTACATTTACGATAACTAGGTTGCGCTGCTCAGAGAATTCTAGCAAAACTTCCCACTGTAATCTGTGTATCCATCCGCATCCTCGGTGTCCATTCATGTCCCCCAATCGAATGCTGACGGCTAACGGCAACCCTCCAAGAGTTCTTACTCGAACACACGTCCAGCATTCTTAGAAAAGAATTTTGAAAGCTGTAATATTGTAAGGTACTGTTAAAGAAATATTGAAGGTAATAGCCCATCCTTCTGATGCGTAGCGAAATCCTCCCTTTAAAGTTTTTCCATCGTTCACATCGAGCATTTAAGTCTGCCATAGAATACCAGGGGGGAACTTTTTGATGACAATTAAAACGTTGATTGCAAAAAAAAATGTTAGCCAGCCGACAGAAGAACTGCGGATACGTTGATTGTTATAATGAAACCTTCTAATATATGAAAAATTTGCGTCCATAAACTTTTTCCTGATGGAAAATGCTTTTGTCCAGAATTGCCGGCTGTTGTATGTGACCACTTAAAACGCTATAGATTCTTTAAAAACTGCGGAGCTGACGTCGTGCCTTGTCTGATACTCCAGTGGTCGACCACGAGACTCCAACATCGCCTGTGCGCCCAAATTATGCCTGCGCGCAAAAAGTAAGGACAAAGGCACGGCACTTACCTTTTGTTCCGTAATGCCAGTGGCTGTGACCACGACCTGCTCGGGCGGAGAAAAAACAAAAAAGAAGACATATACACATTTGAGCGCAGAATGCGATTGACGCTTTTTTTTTTTTTCGAGAAAGAAAAATCATTTCAAAGAACTCGAGTCTCAAAATTCAGAGGCAAATCATCCTCGCATTTCGCATGGATATCGGTAATGACTAGACTTTTTTTCTCATCTAGTTATAAGGTGCGAAAGCCTTTGCTCTCTTAGAGGACGAACTCTTTCAGCAGGTCACGTGCTTTTCTGAAGCTTAATGTCAATAACGGCGGACCTTGTCTTTAAAAACTAGCCGCCATTATGTATATAACCACTCGGTGATCGCCACGGCCACCATTGAAGATCAGGGTACTTACATGCGCTGAGAAGCATCAACCAGCACCAGAGCCAAGCAGTCAAACAGCATTTTTGTTCGCTTGAAAGAGTAGACATGTCGATGCGAACACTTCTTACACCGCTGCAAGCACTCGACAACTCGTGTGGCGAGAGGCCTGACCACTCGCTTCTTTCTTCACTAAGAACAAAAACAGCGAACCGTACTAAAGTGTATACAGGCGCGACGACAAACTGGACCACATCAGCGTTGCCTCTGCGTGCCTAATCACACCTAATAACAGCCGTTCGTCCGCTGACACAAAATTCTTGTTTCCCGCGCCTCGTTCGAGCGCTGTCGCGTACTGGCTAAGGCGAGGATAAGAACGAGCGAATATAGAAAAGAAAAGCAGAAACTGTCGTCGTCGGTTTGTCTCCTATGCACCCGAATAGCGACACGCCGCAGCAGATGCGCGGACAGTTTTTCTCTTTTTTTTAATCAGGCCCGGCGGACCTTTTCCATCACGCGTGTTCCTCTCTAGAAAGCAGTCCGGCCGCAGCCTCCACGTTAGTTGCGAGCAGTACGATGAGGTGCTCATTCCCTGCGCGACACAAAGTAGTTCCGTAATCACTGAGCCTTAAAAGTTTCAGCTGTTTCTTTCCGCGGAGTTTTAAGGGTTTAAGGGCACTTGGATATTGCATGCTAAGCCTAGAAAGATACTAGTGCCGCAGGTTCAAAGTTTAACCTCTACGGCGGAGTGATACAGAGATCGGAGAATCCGCTTCTTTGCATAGCATTGCCGCGACCGCTTCCTCCGCGATTGTGCTAGTTTTGCACGCAACAGCGCGAAGACAACGTACCTACTACTGCGTCGTTCCACTTTCGTACCCTCTATTTTTGGACCTGGACGGTCGCTGCCTGCTGCTGCTGCTACTGCAGTCGCTGTTTTTGTCAATTCCTTTGTCCTGGAGAGCGGTCAGTTGTCGTGTAATTCCGCACGCACGTATCTTGTCCACTTCAATTTCGTTGGCCGCAGGACTCCGAAGTTTCCGACCATGCCTGCTGCGTCCTGGGGCCCTGCGTTCGCTAGGACGTTTGATCTCGTAAATATCAGCCCATGCCGCCGCGAACGAGCGCGACAAGCAGCTTCTGTCAGCCTACGGCCAGGTGTCAAACATGTTTGATGCTTATAAACCTGACCGTGTACGCATACATATCGCTCTCGACGGCAAGCCATTCGTTAAGCGGAACAGTCAAATGGTGCGTGACGGCGGGGGCGACAAGCATGGAAGTGGGGACACTGGGATACGAGAGCGCCTGAGGCACAAATAAGAAGCGGTGGCAGAGAATGGATTACTCGGAGTCTCTAATTACCGCTTGCTTGACGTCACGCTGAACGAGTGCCTCTCTGGCCGTTTGTAATTAATGGCTTCAGTGATCGTTGTCAATTGCGTGCAGCGTTACGCAAGCTGTGGAAAACGGGATCATGCTTGTCTCGCAGAGGATGTCGCGTCGCGAAAGGTTGATTAGCTTTACAGCGCTGGCTTGTTCGGAAGGCATAGGCGGTAGCGTTTTGATGAAAATTTACGGGATTTCTTAGCCCACCGAGAGCGCTATATGGTGCGGCTTATTGACATTTGTCACGTTCGCGCAATGCTCAGAAATTTTATCGCACCGCGACCTAGGCGCGCAACTGGACGTCAAGCTTATAGATTTATAGTAAATTTTATTTGCTAAAATCTCACGAGGCCGGAAAGAAGACGACCCAGATTAAGGGCACAGCATTAGCGCGCACTGACGATCACTTGTGGCAACATGTTTTCCCTTTGGTTGAATAGAGCTAACCGAAGCTCTCCCGCCATGCACGCAATCTGAGCGGTCTGTGAAACGGAACACAATGTGTGCTCACCATGCACAGCTCTTCTGGCTTAAAGCACGGTGTTGTATAGTTTAGTAGCGCATGAGAACACGACACCGCTCCCTATATGCGTATACATACCTCGCTGTGGCCGCGTGCTTCAAACGCACGTACAGTCTACGTCATAGTTAGGTACAACGCTCGGGCCGTGCGCACCACGCAGTAAAAACTGAAGTTAAAAGGCATGATTTACAGGCAGAGTGCATATGCTTACCTTGCTAGAAGGTCTGTATGTGGCCCTGCTCCCGCGCTAGCGTTTCCTCTAAAAGTTGGAAGATGCTACAAGGTGCCGATTTTTCTGCAAGGAAGCTTTTATAGCGGTGGTTTAACCTATAGCCTTGCGTTCTACCGTGAATATACGCCGCCAGCCGTAAGACCTTAATTACTTACTGAATTAATTTAATGCCATGGTTGGCAGGTGCCGAAATCGAGAGAAAAAAATCTCTCCACTTTTGCGGGACAGGAGGGAGAGGGCAAGTGTTAGAGGGAAGAGAGAGAGAGGGCAGGCTTGGCTTTCTCTTGCGGCTGACGATGTACACTCTAAACACTTATACACCTATATGGGAGCACAAGGGAGTAAGTTGTACTCTAATGCACTCCCCTTTATAGAAGGGTGGGCGTTAGAGAACAACTTACTATCTTTTTACTACTTTCTGCTAAGTGTGATAGAATCCACAGCCATATGCAAGGTGAAAGTTAAACGCATATCATGCCACATTTCTTCGTTTGCTAACTCTTTCATACCACGTACTATAGTCGACTGGAATAATCTTCCATCACACATCGCTTCTGAACGGGATCTTAATAAGTTTCAGGACCTTCTTACCCAAATGTCTGTTTAGCTTCACTAATTGATTGTACCACATGCTGCATTCAGCTTTTTTGTTATTTTGTTTTGTTCCTGCGGTTGTTATGCCTCTAAAACACTATCTGTTCTTTTTTTCGTGTAAATTACAATGTATACTACAGGTTTTTGTTTATTTCTTTTGTTTTCTACATGTGCTTTCTGTTCTTATGTATTGCACATTGGCGCTTGCTCAATATTATTTTGTGTTGTGTGTCATTGCTCCCCCCTATGTAATACCCTCGATTGAGGGCCTTTAGGGGTTTATTGAATAAATAAAATAAATATATGGCGAAACCAACGTTTTAACAACTTTCGCTGGTTAGCGCGCTAAGCCGGTCAATTCAGCGCTACAAATTTTTTACGCAGCTGGAAATGCGTAGCTCGAGGTGGCGCAGACTAAACCCTCACCCTTCAAAGGCAGCCGCGAATTCGGAAAGCTGGGCCGATTTCTCTCTCGTCAGTTATAAATGGTCAGTATGCCTGAAACGCTCACGGCAAAAGCGCACATTAGCGCATTCAATCGCCCGTTGATGCTATTCGCAAAAGCTTTTTTTTTTTTTTATTCGGCAAAGCAAAACGTACAGTTTTGCCATCTATGCCCACCATTTTCGCGTAAGATTTAGGGTTAAAAACAAAAAGTAAAGATGCCACATATGAAGTTTTCAAGTACCTTAACTATAGGCGCTTCGTCGTCCCGGCGCAGCGCTCGCTGTAAACGGCGTTGAAACCTTCGTTCGTTGTAAAGGAGGAGAGAGGTTTCGGGGCGCCAGCCTTATTTACCCTTCCCCTGGCTTTGCAGAGCGCTCTTTTGAAGCCGGACTCCTTATTCGAGGTTTCGACTTACTGCGTTTCTTTTTCTGCCGAAATTTTGACTAAAGACGCGCCCTGCGCGAGGTGACGGAGATGAATACCTATTCTGAGGAAGCATGGATTCTACATTTAGTTTTTAGGGGGGACGTGGTTTACGTTACTTGCGCTCCGAAGCATTTTTATCGGCTTCGTTGAGTTGCGCATATTGTGAGGAACTAGATAGGGTGCTCACTGAGAACATAAAAATTATTTTAAAAAATTCAAACTACAATGATTCTGCACTTTTTCGGTTTTACGTATTTGGAGAAAAATAAAATAAATTCATGTCAAGCCATTGAGTATATATGAAACCGCAGTGTATTCTATTCGCGTCAAAAATATTTCATAGTCATGCGAGAATTTTTAAAGTTTTTGCAATTTCATTTTGTTTCACTAGGCTTTGCTATCATTTGCGGACTTGCAGTCAAAGCAAGAAAAAAAATTACACCTTCAACCAGCTGCGAGAGTATTTAACCGTTTACTATCATGTTCCATGACTGTAAAAAAAAAAAAAAGGAGTCAAGTCGAACAAGGTCGAGCGCAAAGTCTGGGTCATTTGGCGTGGCATGACCCAGCTTCGAAGAAAACGCTACCGCACGTTCGCCTGGCAAACACCACCGTTCAGCGAGCTGAAATAAGGCAGGAACGCGATGGAGGCGAAGCACAATAGGCGCCCGTGTCCTGTGCGATATCAGTGGTGCTATTAAGATCCCAAGATTGTTTTTTTTTTGTAGCGAAAGCTACGCATTTCGCCGTGATCCTCCGAATGACCTTGAAACGACCTTGAAATAAGTCATGGCTAGTGTTGCTATGCACATATACCTAACCATGTGTGGTCCACTTTGTGGATAACCACTGACCTTGCAATTTGACCTTGAACTTGACATACGGCACACATTTCGCCGTGAGCCTCCGATTGACCTTGGAACGACCTTGAAATAAATCATGGCTGGTGTTGCTATGCACATATACCTAACCATGTGTGGTCCACTTTGTGGATATAACCTTTGACCTTGCAATTTGACGTTGAACTTGACACACGGCACACATTTCGCCGTGAGCCTCCGAATGACCTTGAAACGACCTTGAGGTAAGTAATGGTTGCACATCTTCCTTACCATGTATGGTCCACCTTGGTGCTGCACCGCTTGACCTTTGACTTTGAGCTGTCACCTTTGAAGTTGCCGATAGAGGGCGGTAAGAAGTCATGTGGTAATCGCATGGTGTCACGTGATTCAGTTTACATTTGTGACGTCAGCGTATTGGGTATATAAAGCGGAGCTGTGTGCGCTCTGCTTTCGCTACGGGAAAACTCGGTTCGGCAAAGTGTATAACCACTAGTATTTTTTTTCCTCCATGGTAAAGGCCCGCGTGAGGTGGCCGCCAGTGCACTCGCTCAAATCGACGACGTCGTAAACTAATGCTTAAAATAAACAGCAAATAAGAATTTTTGAGCCTCGTTTCAGAAGCACCTTTTGCACGTATGCAGGTCCTAAAGGAGGTCTTTTATGTGGATGGGCGGAAATCGGACAGAATCTGCGGACAAAGAGAGGCATAGATGTACCTGTTAATTAAATGCATCCTTGCATGAAAGATGAAGGTCGATTTTCATAGTTCGGCAAAATTTGAATTAGCCGCGCAAGCACTTTATGACCTTCGTTTCGCATCATTTATAATGGTTTTACATAGTTTAGTTTGTCGTGGTTATGATTTGTTTTTCGTGACATTGCTATGTGATTGATGCGGCACATCAAGTGTATTGTGTGTGTTTGCATGACATGAATGAAGCACAGTGGATACACGAGACTCCGTTTATTACAGACCGTATGTGCAGGCATACCAGTCGTGGCTCCCGCTTTGCAGGAAATCCAGCGTCGTCGGCGTTGTCGTCGGCGGCGTTATGAGTGGAAAAGCTGATGGCCCACCTGCCACCAAGGTCGCGTGACCTTGTGACGTCATCACAACCTACCCACCGTGACAGGTGGCAAACATCTGTTACCCGGAGTATCAAAACAACAAACAGCTTTTTCCATAAATGTGGGCAACTGAGAGTTAGCGCAAAAGTTTCCCAGCGTGGGTCGCCATGCATACAATACGTGGGGCGCCGACACGCAAGTCCGCATATTAAGGCGAAAGCCTTTAATGGCTCATACTGTCGTCCGTTAACAAAGCGTGTCACAGCGTTGAACTCGGGAACTAAAGAAGATAGAAGAAAACCAATGGTTACTTCAGATAGAGGAGGATAAAATGAACCTAGAAGCCAAGTTTGATGACTGTAGATTAATTAGTTAATTAATTATAGGCAAAAATATCGAAATTGCGTCGAAATAGCGCGGACGTCGATATAACCACGGGAAAGGTGTGACGTCACATCCACCGGAAGTCGTCACGGCATAGTGAAAATTGTCACAGAACGGTTGGAAAAACGTCGGATTTGTGTCGAATAAGATGGAAAAATGTGTAATTGAGCGTAATTAACCCTGATGATTCCGAAAGATGTATGATTTGGGTATCAATATAGCCACGGGAACGGTGCAACGTCACATACACCGGAAGTCGTCACGACATAGTGTCGTCGACTTTCGCCTCTCAATTCTTTAGTTGCTATGCCAAAGTGTCTCGCAATTTTTTTCTGGCATCTGCCTGTGCACACAACCCCGTTTCTCGCTCTTCATCTGCACACCCTCTCTCCACTTGGCATCAGCTGGCACGATGCCCTCCTCCCATTGTCTAGCTGGCGTGACGCTCCTCCGAACTAACCCGAGCTTACCCGAGTTACTCCGAGGCTTCACACAAGATTCTTAGTTGGGTTTGACCCCGTTAAGTAGTGCTTCCGCAGCAAAACTTGTACAGGGGGTCAAGTCTTCATCAGACTTTTAGCTGACCTCCATTTTTACATTGTCTGAGGAGCAAAGAAAGCAAAAAAAATGGCAATGTTCTATGTACTGAACGTAGCTTCCTGCCACTCGTTTACGTATTAAGCCCACCTGGGTGTACTTAGGACAGTGCCTGTCATGATGCCAGTAATACAAGTGCACAGGTAAAAGGCAGTGACTTTCGATGGAGTACAAAGGCTACCTTATTTTGTTGGCAATGATGACATTCTATGAACAAACAAACCTACTATGATGACGATGACATTTCTTGCAGACTAAATGGTCCCTTCAACTGCATGCAGAATTCTCTGCGTGGATATCTCCCAGTCTAGGGAATAAAATTTGAGATAAATGTCCGCAACTGTTGATGAGGTCGTCCTCCACATTCATCTTTTATCCCTAGCTCCAAGCGACCAGTACAATGTTGATTCCCCCATTTTATTGACAGCACTCTGCCTTTCAAACGGAGGTTCAATCATCCTCCAGAGCGAACATGAAACACCTCCTGTACAAGATTCAACCAGTCAAAGGCGCCGTGTGAGCCACTGCATGGAATCGACTCCTGCTAGCATGGGTAACCACTCGGATCAACCCGCAGGAAAGAAGCTGCCCAAAAGCACCTAATGTAACAAGGGATTCCAAAAAAAGATCTCAGCTAGTGGTACATCTCCGTATATATAGCGGAGGCCGCCCATATCATTCTGACTGTTGTGGTAACAGCTTTGCACAAAAGGCCCATCTGGATAGGCCTATAGACTGTTCTCTAGGATTTGTCTATAGAGAGTCTATAGATTTTATTGACAGAAGTCTATGGACTGTCTAAAAAGTTGGGCTGAGGCTTAGCTAAAGTGTTAAGCCTGGATATCTCGAAGCGAAAAGCTTCGTGGCGATGCTCGTGGTTTAGCTTAAGGTTTCATGCATAGGGTTACGATTTGGGTATAGCTTTCTAGCTTTTCCAAAACGTGTTGTCTTAGGTATACAAAGCTTGTACAATCGTTATACAAGGCTATTAAAATCTCTTCTCTTGGGACGGCGGCGGCAACCGCGCGGCAGCGGCGAAGGGTAATACGGTGGCAAGGAGAAGTGGCGACGTAGCGCGCGACCTCTTTTATGGCCGCCGCCGCCGCTCACGCGTGCAACGCCTTGCGAAAGAACCTTCTCCTCTTGGGATGAGGCGGCCATAGAGCTAATATACCAACTCGAGGCGGCGACCGCGCGGCAGCGGCGAGGGTAAACCGGTGGCGAGGAGGAGAAGTGGTGACGTAGCGCGCCGCGGCGGCGCCGAGGGGTGGCTCACGCGAAGCGCGGTGTTGACGAGCCTATAATGAAGCTTTTCGCTTCAAAAGATTTTTGTATGGGTTCACCGCCGGCCCATCGTTCTACAAGGTCAATCGGTGCGTGCGTGTGTGGCGGCTGGGCAAAGCGTCTCAAGCGGAAGCAGAAGCGTGGAAAGCACGAGACGGGAGCAGCGTTGAAAGCGAAACTATACTACACACGGCCGGTGAGCCACCAATATCAGCGATTTTAGAGGTTTTAATATCAGTCAGGAGGTGCGAATTGCTGGCCCACCCGATCCCGTGGCGTGCATCGCCTGCTCAGTCGGATCTCCACCGTCCGCGCTGTTGCCACGTGCAGGCAGCGCACAGACGACAGTATGCGTCACCCTTGTTAGAGCAGTCGAGCAGTACGCACCAATCAGTGCCGATGGTGTTCGGTTAAAGAGCTAATTGCCACGTGGTCTGTAGGTCTATGCGGCTGTACTTCCGCGCAACGTTTTCTTCGGGAGCCTAGCAGCTGATGCTATAAGTGTCTCCGTTGGAGCCCGATGCACTATTTAAAGGAGAGCTTTACAGAAGGATGACGCATACTGTACATCCTGCACGCACGCACATCTTTGCTGCCACATCCTTCTCTAGGATCGAAGACGAGGATGCCGGCTTACCAGCGGTTCCTGCCAACGCCTCTATTGGAATTATCTTGTCCCGTGGCAAGTGCCATGGCCTGAAGCACATGACAGCGCTGAAGAGCTTACAGGACGCGGCTTGATAGGGCCTTGTTGAAGGCGAAGGTTCGGGGTCGCGGCTCGGCATAACCACGGTCCAGACGACGCCTGTTCCCACCACCAGGACAGGAGCGCCGCTGAGCGAAGGAGTTCGAGGGTGGCGAAAGAAGACTGAGTTTATTTATAGCGTCCTCGGTCACCTCGCACCAGGTGCGCCTCGAAACCAGCGCGGTTCCCTGCGCACCGCGGTGGTGGCGCACCAGCGAGGGTCAACATCGAGGACAAGCTGCACCCCGCAGGTGCTCGTGCATGCAGCGCCGCCCATAGAGTTTCTTACTATTACCTAGAGGGAAAGCTGGCGGCGCTGCACTTCAGCCACCATGGACGCCCAAAGCATCATGGGGCGGTGAGCTACTTGTTGCGAGACAGTCGTAGTTTATCGTGAACACGGAGTGGCACTACTGAGATGTTTCAGTCCGAAAACGCTGTTCGTGTGTGCGCAGACGACTTTCACGCGAACGCAGTGTGCAAAAACCATAGTAGTAAAAACGCATAGACACACGACGCCAATAAAAGGTTTCACTTTTCCGAAATGCCATTAAAAAACTTCTTGAAGTATCTAAGCAACAACATTTTTTTCTAAAACAAATTTACTTTTAAAAATGTGCCTGTTAATTACAAAATATTAGCTTTTATAGTGTTCAATGCTTGGCCAATAGGAGAGCGAGTCGTCTCTTATTTTGGGCAAACTTTGCACTTAAATGCTTTTCTGCCCGTTTGTTGCAATCATTAGACAAGATATTGAATGTTAGGACGTTTGTAGTTATCAAACAGCTTTATTTTTCTATGAATTTTTGGCCAAAAGTTGCAGTTTCGCAACAAGTAGCTCACCGCCCCATGATGCTTTGAGCGCCCATGGTGGCTGAAGTGGTCTCGAGGGGTCGCCATGCAAACTCCCATAGACGGGCTGCCAGCTTTCCCTCTAGGTAATAGTAAGAAACTCTATGGCGCCGCCTTTAAGGTGCCTTTCTTCTGGCGCGTGTATTTGATTGTAAACCACAACACACGTCAGACGCTCCTGCTCACCCGAAAATGCTTTCGGAACTGCAAATAAATCACACATTTCACATGTCAAAGGCCATGCACACTGCAGCTATATATGCCAAGCAGTGCAATGTAAACAGACGCTCACTCCGGTATCAGCGAGGCGTCTGACGACCCGATAAACGAATTTTCAGTCGTTCTTCGCCGTGTTTAGGCTATCAAGCCGATTATCATGTCATCTTCGCTATCACACGAACTTGACAGCAGTTCATCAATAGCGGCAACCATCCGTATTCTCTGCTCCATCGCGTGAGCCTGTGCGCAGACACGAGCAGGATAGTATGGGCCACCGTGTACGGCTAAAGGCGGCTTGTCCTCAGCACGCGTCCCGCAATGCTTGCCGGGAGTGCACCCTTGGGAACCGTCGATTTTCCGGGTGCGAGTCGGGGCAACGAAAAACTGACCCGGTAGGGTGTGCTTCCAGTGATCGAGGACCGCGGGTGCGCACCGGTGCGGGCGATCGAGGATGCTATTACATTTTTACATGAGTCAAGATCAAAAGGAGGGGGTTCTCCCTAACTTCCCTAGGTTGAGGACGCCGTCGCCAGGGTGGGAGTGACCTGAAACTTTCACTCGTGCGCACAAACTCGCACCCCTGCACTTGTGGACAGGCCCTCGTCACGTGTTGAGCATGGGAGAGGAGGATGCCTTCGGGGTAAAGGCGACTTCGGAAGGCGACGTTCTCGGACCCGCCGATGGTTCCCATGGGCTGCCGGCACCTGTCCGTCAGATGACACCCGACGCGAAAGGTCGGAATGCGAGGTCGGGAAAAGGCAAAGCCACCTAGACTCTAGGTGGCTTTGGAAAAGGGCGGAAGTGGTCCTCTGTCCTTGGGAACGTTCTCAGTGGTTGGGGAAGTCGCCCGCCAGCCCGCCGCGGCGTTCAGTACACAGAAGAGGCACCGAAACGAGGTCCCTTGACTCCCGCCATGGTCGCTGCGAATTGGGAGAGGGAAAGTCCGCCTGTTCGTTGTCTCGCCCGCACGTGAGCCGACACCGGATAATTGGGCGCTTTTGTGTCCAGTCGTTCTTTTGGGTCTGGCACTGAGACGCAGCAAAGTACGTTGCCCTCGCCGTCTCTCGTGGGTGCTGGCTGCTTCTAAGCGAGACCTGCTGACGCCGTTCACATGTCTGACTTCGTGTTTTTGGCTATAGGGCAAGCCCACTTACTACGAACTTCGGGTACAACGAACTTAATCCGCATGCCCGTCAGGTTCGTTATATAAAACAGCCCTCTAGCAAACTGCATGCAGGACTTGAACAGCTGTGTATGCGACGTCATCCCGACAGATTAAGATATTACGTATATTACCATAATAAAATAAGACTATATGAAGTCATTTTAGCTGAGCTTATTACTCGCCGCCTTACGCGTTCTTGTCGTTAAAAAAGGGGGCAGCATTTTCGTGTTCCCCATCGCTGAATGGAATGGTCTGCCTGCAAACGTGGTCAGATGCGAGACAGTGAGCTTGTTTCTACAAACCCTGAACAAAGCATACGGCTCATGTGTGTCTCATTTCGCAGGAAGTGTTTCGCTATGTTCACGATTGTGTTGCTTTCGAATTCGGTTTTGAACTCGAGAACTGTTCTTTACTCGGTTTTCTCACTTCTTGATTTTGTTGCAATATATTTTTGCCTGTACATGCATAATCTTTGTAACCCCACTCCTTCCTAAGGCCTGTAATACAGGCCGGATGCTAAATAAGTAAGAAAATGTAAGAGTTGAATTCTGCGCTTGTTTATTTTTTTTATTTTCGGTATGAAACTAGAAATCCAACTATGAGGGACGCTGTAGTGAAGGGGGCTTTCAGTTCGCCTCCATCAAAATGCTGTCGCAGCAAGAGGGTTTTATCCTGTCACCTTGGGATCAGCAGCCAAAGGACAAAACCACTGAGCCACCTCTGTGGGAATCCCAACTAAAGTATACTGTCTCTATCAAAGACTGGCTTTAGTTTGAAGATGACAGCTTTTGGTTTTTCTAACGAAGCTGTGTCTAAAATATGCGAAACTTCTCGCGCAGGCATTCGGGCAGACATTCGGGAAATTGACTATAAAACTGCTTAAGTTTGAAAATCCCTCTTCAGTAAAGTTTTACTCCCTCACGCACTCATACCGATTGGTAAATGGTCGCTTCACTGTCTGTCATTACCATATGTGCCGAAGTCGTTTGTGTCAGCATAGAATAAAGTGTCCCATTGCCACCGCGGTGGCTCAGTGGTTACGGCGCTCGGCTGTTTGTCGCAAAGATGCCGGTTCGATACTAGCCGCAGCGGTCGCATTTCGCCTCCGTCGAAATGCTGGAGGTCCATACTGTACTGTGCGATGTCAGTGCACTTTAAAGAACTCCGGGAGGTCGAAATTATCCGCAGCCTTCCAGTACGGCGTACCTCATATCCCGAGTTGGTTTGGGGCGTTAAACCCAAAAAAATATTTGAGAATTTGAATAGCGAATCGAATAACCGCTTATTCGATTATTCAACGAATGAAATAGTGTATGTTCAAAACTATCACGAATCGAATATGTTCTGAACTTTTCGAATACTTTCCGAAGAAGTGGCACGAAGTTCATATAACGACCGCGGTATTTATCTTCTGTACGGCTGTTCCAAAAACGGGACGCCCACTGACGCCACTTATACCATCATGTCAGTATGCGCGAGATGTGACTTTAGCGAGATGGAGGGTTCAGCGCCGCGATGCGGTCATGACCGCGTTCAAAGTGCTTACACATGGCCAGTGGCGTAGCCAGAAATATTTTTGGGGCGTGTTATACACCGCCTGTAAATAAAATAAATAAAAATAATAAGAGCCTGCGCCCAAACAATACCTCAGTCATTTTTCTTCTTTAATACAGCCGAAGCGTTAGTTTCGTTCACTGTAACATCTACATAAACATACAGGTGTACGCAGGATCCCCAGGACTTCATTCGTAAAGAACATTTATTTTCTCACAAAAAAAAATCGTACGAAAAATCGCTGGCTATTTACAATATTTTTCACATCATATACAACAACACAAAAGCTTCTGCTCTGCAACAAAATCAGCAACTGCGAACAAATGACATTTGTTAAAACTTCTACCCCATGCATGTGAACCGGCGCCCGGCCGCAGAGGCGTTTAAAACAAAAAAATCTGTTTATTTTCGCTTTAGTTTACGATCATTTGAGGGTAATGCAAAGGATGAAAAGGTAGGCTAACTCGAAAAGGTGAGTTTAACTTACATCGTGCGGTGGAGTGACTCTTTTCTGCAATAACTTCCGCTTCCTATAATAGAGCCGCGACAACGTACAGTCTTTGTCAAAAGTAACCAGGCTGCACGTTTTTCTTCATGGTCGCATATTAAAGTTATTATGTCATCCCTCAAGCCCTAAATCTCTGTTTGGTAAGGAGAACCCCTGTTCTCACCTTCAAGGAACTTTTTGATCTTTAGGGAAACCGTGAGGGCCCTGTTATACAAATGAGAAGCAAACCATGGAGCCTGGTTACTTTTAACAAAGACTGTGCATCAATCTTTTCGAGAATAAACCGACACTCTTATTTTTGTTTCTACATTTTATTATATCGATGTGGTGTGTAAATAACATACGCGGAAAAAGGCCAAAAGGAGGCGGGGAAGGATGTAGCGCTCAGAAAATTTCGGGGGGTGTTCCGACACCGAACCCCCCCTCCCCGGCTACGCCCCTGCAGATGGCCTCTAACACTGGACGAAGTGGCAGGGCTCAGGCAAGATCAGCAAACCCTGCCTTGGTGCCCGATCTCTGAGTCCATGGCTCATGCGTAGCTATCGTCTACTCCGGTTTCTCTTTCGTCTGCAAGTACAAAGTGACGGTCATACAGAGTTCATATATACTGACTTCTTGTTGCTACACCTCAGTGGAGATTGGTGCTGCGTCTTTTAGTTATAGCACTGTACCGCAGCACCTTCGCCGGCGCTTCAATGTTTCGCTAGATTGCTCGTTCTGTACGACGGTCGAATATTCGCACAGGTAGTGAATATACATATACACTCTAAGCAGAAAAGTAAAAAAAAAGAGTAAGCTGTACTCTAGCACACTCCCTCTCCCTTTTATAAAAGCGTGTAAGCTAGAGGACAGGTTAGTATCTGAGTATCTGTTTACTCCCGTATAGGCGTTTAAATACTTGGAGTGCTGTACTGCTGAAGCGGGCGTTATTTGCAGTATATCGGTACCGAAGGCCGGGTATAGCAGACAAGGACCGGTCCGGGCCCAAACAGTGGGCGCTCTCGTATCGCAGCGCGTTGCATCATCGCTATTCGACTCCGTTTGTTAGTTAAACTCATGTGCGTCGAAACTATTTTTCTACTGGGCATAGCGAAAAAATTGCTGCCATAAATACCATCATCATCATCACCTTTTATTTATCTGTTTATTCATTTATAAGTAGGATACAACTTAAAAAGAACTGCAGTTGTTAGCACTGGGTCACGGTCCACAGCGTCTTGTATTACTCCGCTGGCCAGTCACGAAATAAGCTTTTTAATGTTTGACATAATTAAACGAGCCAGTTATCAAAATTCTAAAGCTTTTGATTTTTTTTTTCTTGTGATTTGATTCTTGTTTAGGTAACAAGAAAAGTTTTAACAATGGACTACTTTTTGGTAGTGGAGGAATTCTGTGCGGCGGCCCTGAATGTGGGCGATCCGACTATATAGAAGCGAATATCGTGTGATCCTCAGGCCTTTTGCCTTCTGCTTATGAACCCAACTTTTCTGGCCTGGTCTGGGGCACAGCTGGTGCTTTTTGACGGGGGGAGCCTTGCTACCTCATCTGTAAATGAGTTGCACCCCTGTTCCGGCGCCCCTGGTTAAACTATTCGTATTCGATTCGGTAGCGAAGCTACACTATTCGTATTCGATTAGGAAAAAGTACTATTCGCACACCCCCTACACGTGCCCCTACATAAAAACAAACCTTGCTGTCCTGCATTTGTCTGCGATGCCTTGGCTCTTTAGAATATTATGATTGCATGACGCATGCAGGTAACATCAGCACACAGCAATGGCGAGGCTTTCTGCATTTGTTGCCACGGATATCTCGGCTAAATCAAAACACGGTCTGAAAATGGGAGGAGGAGGTAAACTTTATTAAAGAAGAGGTCTTATGCGCGGGTTTGGGTGATGTTCCCCTCCCCGCGGTGGGCTCCTCTTTTAGGCCGGTCGCCAGGCGGCCGACCGACGGTGTTGTTCGGCGACCTCTTCGGCCCGCTCCATGACACGGAGTTGAACCATAGAGAAAGATATCCGGGCCCGATTGTCGAGCTCTGCGTCCATTTCGAACACGCGCCGCACGCACTGCGTTGCTACCGCGACTACTTGCGCGCCCTATCAAAACCATGGCCACCAGCTTCATTTTATTTCACGTGATGCCAACGAGAGGGCAGCACAATAAAACAAAAAAGTGAACGTTCATCGCACGGTGTAAGAATGGTTCAACGCTGCACCTAAAATGTAAGCACTTCTCATTACCTCATAGTGTTCTTGTAGGTAACATTTTGAATTTATAAACAGTTAGACGATGTTTTATTTTTCAAATTGTGACGTCGTTCTTGCGCAGTTTTGTTATCACCCAAAAGACGGCAGCACGATACTGGGAGCTTTGAAACGGCGCAAGCAGACGACACAGCATTGCACGCATTTTTCTAATAATTACTTTAAACTCCATGCTAGTTGCTCGATAAGATTTATGCAAAACTGAGTAAGAGCGTGAATATATCCATGACGCATCAAATTCAATAAATTTGAGCGCTATATTGAGTGCGCTGACTAATCTCAAGCTGCCTTGCCCTGAAACACGTGCTCGCGTAACAAAGCACGCAGGTTTGGCGCCAAAACTGAGCTCACCTCTAGAAAAGATACCTCGTCATTTTTGTTATCGTTTGCTGTCACACAGTGCATGAGATCCGATCTTTTCAGCGAGATGACTTACAGCATTGAAAACCGAGCACCAAAAGAGGCTACAAGCTATAGGTTTGTGTGTTGCATGCTCATGACCATAAAGGCGCCAAAAAATACAACAAGATTGGCGCCTAAGAAATTGTTTGGCATGCCCTGTTCCTCAATGAAAGGCTGCCGTTCATGGTCGCTCAAAGAAAATAACCTAGGAGTGGCCAAACGGCTTTTTATGAATGACCGCGCACAGGAGTGGCGTGGTAGAGGTGGTGGGGGCGAGCGGTAAACGGCGCCGCTTCAAAAGAACGGTTTCTTTTCTTGCTCTCCCGCCATGCGTGCACACCTATGCGCCCCTCCGCTCCCATACTTGGTCCTGCTTTGCGCGCGCACCGACAAAAGAGGAAGTACACGCTCAAGATTCACGGTTCGCGAAGTGGCGGGCGGGTTTGTCACGGCTTAGGAGAGAGGGATGAGAGAAAGAAAGAAGGCGAGCGCCCGGAGCTCCAGAGCCTGCTTTAGCACGGCTTTCTCCGCGCTTGGAAACCGGGAGGTGCTGATAAAAGAAGTGAAACCAATAATAAATGCACAGGAAAAAACGACGCGAAAGCTCAGCGAAGGAAAAGGAAACGCTTTCTGCTGCACAGCCCCCGCTCCCTCCTCCCGCTTCTTCTAACGCGACCCGAGCGCGGAGGCGCGAACATTGAACCCTCCCAGCTACTAGGACGGAAAAGGGTCCTTCCCGAAACTGCACACCGACCCGCGAGCAGCAGCGAGCCCGAGTCGGGTGCGTGCGCTCCCCACCGTCGCGGTCTAACCGCGGAGGAGGTTGTTCTCTTTCTCGTGAACGATGATGACTCCTCAGCTGGTTCATTTCCCCTAACCACTGGCACCCACGAAAAACAACTTGTTTGAATTCTCCGAAAATAAGGCGCCTTCGGCGGGCGAGCAGGTCCTGCGCGGTTCCCCCGCGAGCGGCTCTTTCGCCCGAGGGCCAATGCCCTGCTCTGCGACGGCCCAGAGCGCCCGGCGGCAGCTCCCATTGGCTGCTCCGCTCCGTAGCGTCGCCGAGGTCGCTGTTTGTTGCCTGCGCCGAACGGGCCCGCTTTTGACACGCATCTGCGCAATCGCTCGCGTAAGGAACAGCTGGTTGTCGCCTCGCGACCAAAACAACGCAGTGTCTCCCGCTGAAAACGGTCTTTGTCAGTGCCCAAATCGCCGGGATACGCCGTCTCGCCTAGCGACCACCCATGGATTTACACTCGGACAAGAGGCTGGTAAGCGAAGGGTGCTCACCGTTCCGAGCGAGCTTTCTGTTTACGCGAGGTCCGAGCTCGTACTAGCGGTTCTTTGTTTGGCTTTGCGGCTGACCTTTGTCTGGTGTGGACGACCAGCGCCTTGTGCGGTGCTGGTGAACGGTAGGGTGATCTTGGAACGCGTTGCCCACAGCCCGCGGGCCGCCACGATCAGGGCCACGGTCGCTGTAGCCTCCCTCGGGAGGCGAAACCGTTGCTGCGAGGATGGTCACCCCACGTTTTCTTTGTTTTGTAATCCCTGCAGCAGTCCTACTGTATTGTATTCGATGCCCTGGCTGCGTACGATGATTAGGGAACCCGTTTGGCGACTGCGGGGGTTCTACCCCTCGCGACTGCTTTCTGCGCGAACTGCTTTGTTGCGGTTCCGGATATCTGCGTATTATGCAAACGTAATTACGCCCGCGTCGTGAGGCTTTGCTGTCGCTGCCCGATTTTTGGGGACACAGCTCGTACCGTTGTGTTTAGGACCAGTCCGCGATGCTGCATTTCCGCGTTGGAAACTCCGATCTAATTTTGGTCTTGCCTTGGTGCGAGGAAGCACAAAAAGAACGAGAGTCGCGTCGACTCGGCGTCGTCCTTTGTGCTGCGCGCCTTCGCTGGGTTGATCGCGAACGTGTTCGCCAGAAATCCGCTACGCAGTTCATTATCTCTTTCGGAAATTGCGCGAACTGTCTGCTTCTGGCAACTTTCTTTCTCGCGATAAGCGCTGCAGGTCACGGTTTCGCAGAAGTTTCTCTGCCGCCAACGCTGGCGCGTTCCAGCGAGCGTTCTCGGTCCTCCTTTGTTGCTAAGTGCCTGCTTTGCGTTTCTAACGGGGCATTTCTGCTGATGCTTGCGCGATACGTTATGGCCAAGCAGTGCTTTCGCGATAGCTGCCCCTTCGGCAGGGGTCAGCGCGGATTGTGGCGATTTCATCGCGCGTTTCGAGACGGAAACGAAATAGGCAGCGGTGTGTGTGCACGTCCATCAGCTGATGCTCCTGATCGGCTCGTCTGCTGTGCGTGCGTTCCATTTGGAGGCGTTCTCATTGTGTCACCTGGAGCGTACCTGTACGAGCAGGCGCTCAGAGGTGACAGAATAAACACAGGAAGCCCACCGTGGCGAGTGCCTGAGACGAGCGACGTAGCGTGAAGTTTGGATACGCGTTCGTTATCGGCGATGCTGAGCATCGCTTCCCGCTTGGCGGACGATAACTGCTGTTCCGCGTCGCAGTTGCCGACCGCGAGGCCTGACTACTCGTGGTTGTTCGCGGTGGCCAACCTCGCGGTGTTCAGGCAAGGCTGCACCAGGGAACCGAGAAAACGAATGTGCACCCCTTCGTTTTGCATTTTTATTCAGACTGTTACCTAGGCCTAATGATTTTGGCCCCTACTGTGTGCAGCGCACTGGCGCGCGCGCTTTAGGTTTCATCTCCCGTTCTGGCTCTACCTGGAATCGCGCACCTGACTCGTGATAGTTTCACAACGTGACTGATGTTGCGGCACTCGCTCCATGGCGCTGAATCACGCCTTCGGCGCAAACCCCCTGCAGCCGCATCAGTCTGATCCGACGAGACGAGATTTTTTATTTTCTTTCTGTTCTTTTACCCCCTTCGCAGTTCGCAAAGCGTCGCCAACTCGCATGGGGCGCGCCAACTACTGTTGCAAACTGTGTCCGTGATGTAACCTCTGGCGAATCGCGTTCCAGCGCTGTAAGGGAAACCGTATTATCATCTGCTGCTGCCCTGCTCGTTGCTAGCACGCTCACAGTGTCTATCACGCCGTGCTTGCCTAACCGCGACACGTGAGCGCACGAATGCGCATATCGCCAGCGCTCCGCAGACGTGCAGACTGGGCGCGCAGACGTCTGCGTGGGGAGAAGCTGGCGTCTCTTTGTTGCTTCCCAAGACGCTGCAGGCGCTCCTAACGGTCGTTCCAGCACGTGGCCTAGAGCACCGAGGCGGGGAGAGCTCGTAGCAACAAAAATCTTGAGCAACATCGGCGTTGGTGTAGATGCGCGCGCGTTACTGGGCACGTGTGCGTGCGCGCGCGCGCCTGTGGCTCAGCAGCCGTGGCGTGTTTCACAGACGGGGCTCCGGTCGACCGAGCGCCGTTTCCTGGGAAGCGACGTTGCCTCGTGTTTACTTTGGGAACGTCGCGCGCGCCCTGCGTCGCCGTGTCCGGAAACCCGTCGACGAATGTGCACTCGATGAGGTCACGCAGCATTGCACCGCACGTGTGTTTGCGGGCCTGCGGTTCTCTGCTCGACGAATGGTTTATCAGCGCCTTCCAGACTTTAAAATAAATGGGTCCTCGGGTTCGTGACGTTCAGGTCTTATTTTTGTACTATGAGCTGCTGCTTCCACTTCGTGAGTTGCGCTGCAGTGATGTGAAGATGGCGGCGATGATTTGAGATGCGGAACAGCGCAGTAAACGGGAACTAAGGCGTCCGAGTTCAGTACCTTGCGCGTCGTTAATTACAGCGCCCCTGTGCTGTTGACATACATGATCTCATTACTAACCTCAATTCTGTTGTCATGTTAACCTTCGCAGGTGTTTTTTTTTTTTCTTGTGTCTTAATTGTCTGAAATTTGCAGGTTTTGTCTCATCCAAATTGGAAATTATGGCTTGAAAATAAAATTCTTATCCGCATAAACCCTTAGCTTTTTATGGCCTTTGCATTACTAGTAATTAAAGTACCATTGTGTACGTTCCTTTGTGAGCTGCCTGGCATGGTGATATATGCTTCCACGTTAGACTGCGCCAAACATGTGACGGTGATCTCATCTCTGTTTCCATTGTCTGGAAATTGTTCTGTAGCAGCAGCTGTTATAGGCGCAAACTACAAAAACAGAACGAGCGCCTCATCTCATTGTTTGAGCGCTGATATTGCGCACAGCATTTGGCTGGCGTCGGATGCACTGCCTGCCGGCTATCGCCGTGCTTGGCACTCATTGCTATTGATAGTTCACGAGAGTTGCTAGCTGATAGTGCCGTCAGTGGGAGAAGTTAGTTCCTGTGCTCTTGCTTGCGCTTGTTGATTGGGCGGCACGGTTCCACTCTCCCTCTTCGGCTGCTTCATGTGCCAGCTGGCCATCGTCATACGTGCAGACAAAAAGTGCCAAAAGAGGGGCCTTGAAGCGAAGCTGGCCGCACTGTAAACAGAAGCTGTTTACATTGGGCAGAGATGTTCCTCGTAGGAATATGGTTGCTTTGGGTTTTCCGATTATGCTCCCTGTTACTTGCCAGCGACCTGTCTCAGTTTTGTTGAGTGGCAGTTCGTTGAGTGGTGAGGATTGCTCATCATGTGGTTCTGCTTTGAGACAAACATATGCATTCAGTTGTTGGAGGTTCCAAGGCTGTGTGAATTTTGCTCTTTTAAAATCTGGACGCATGCAGATATAGAGAAAGTGTATGCTAAATTAAAATGTGCTTGGTTTTGTGTTTTCTTCTTTGGAGTGGTACGTAAACGTAAGTGTACCTAGATAATCACATGGAATACGTCTACGCCCGGTAAATAATTTTTAAATTTCTTCTCACTTGTTTCTGTTTTGGTTTCAACGGCCAAACGGTGGCTACGAGGTCGCTTTTCTGTTCAGGTCTAGGGAAGGATTAGAGAACTGCAATCTAATCCCCGTTTCGTTTAGACTCTGTACAATTCCTATGCAGCCTGCTCGAAGAGCAGCAATGACAACGGATGAAGAAGCACCTCAAATATTGCAACTTTTATATGCCTCGCATTACCTGAAGTGAACCCTTATGTCATGGCAACCATTGCCTGTTGAAATGGAAACTTGAGAAAAGAGTTTCGATTATAGCTTCACGAATATCTTTTGTGCCACTTCAAAGAGAGAGTGCTACCGAAATTTGGTGTCTGTACTCCTTTAAAGGAATTGGTTATCAGCATCGAAGCTCGTTCTGAAGTTAAGAAAAATTGTTGCATGCTATGAGAAGCTTGGCATCAGGAAAGTAATGAGAGTAAATAAGTTGCTTTGTTCATATTAAACAACAGGGTTATTGATAAATGTGCCATGAGAACTGCATAAATTACGAGGATCAGTACCTTGCACACCTTTCCCAAGTCCATTTCTTACTCTTGATTTTAGCTGGGTTATCACTGACTCATGTTTGTTCCCTGTCCCTAACCCACTCTGCTGTCATCTTCTCTTTTAGCATAACTCCTGTCTTTTTCTTTTCCATACCTTATTTTATGGTTTGCAGTTTAATTTCAAGCCTTTTAGCTTCAAAATTTAACACTAGGAAACGGCACGTTACTTTCATCTGCTGGCTGCTCCATGAAACATCTAGAGAACGGAACAGATTTCATATTTGCAAACAGCAGAATCGCTTTGCTAAGATTTATGGGCAGTCATTTAACATTACGTAAAGCAGCTTTCTTTGTTAGGGGTTGGGGGGGGGGGGGGGGAATAAAATTAGTCGTAGATTGAAATTGGTACTTTTCACAACCTTTCCACACTGTGCTTGTGTTCTCTTTTTCTCCATTGGCTGAGCTTTAAAGCGCACCTTGTATGTTTGTAAAATGGCAGCAGTTTGATGCTGTACATTTCACTTAACTTTGCATTCATTATGTAGCCTGTAAACATGCTATAGTATTGGGCATGCAGTGCCCTCCACAAGTCACGGAAATGGCCGCTTTTTAATGTGCTTACATTCCTTACAGAATTTAACTTCAGCCCCGCCGCGGTGGCTCAGTGGTTACGGCGCTCGGCTGCTGGCCCGAAAGACGCGGGTTCGATCCCGGCCGCGGCGGCTGAATTTCTTGAAGGCGAAATTCCAGAGGCCCGTGTGCTGTGCGATGTCAGTGCACGTTAAAGATCCCCAGGTGGTCGAAATTTCCGGAGCCCTTCACTACGGCGTCTCTCATAGCCTCAGTCGCTTTGGGGCGTTAAACCCCAATAAAGCAAAGCAATAAAGCGAAGAATTTTACTTCACATGCTGCTCTCTGGCTCATCGAAGCTGGTTCACTGGAATGGTGCCTAAGCGACAGCAAGTATGTGTCATAGGCAGTAGGTTTAGGACTTGTTTCTGTGGGCCCAAAATCCTTGTCAGCTGTGTGTCATGTGCCACATGTCCACCGTGCCATCGTTGTCTTTCGTAACATGCTCGGGCAACAGCAAATAGAGGCACCCTCGCAATTTTCTCACTGTCTTCGGAGATGGTTAACCTTCGCTCGGCTGATTAGGCCACCATTTTATCTCTGCCTTGTCTGCAAGCTAGCGGTTTTGGGTGGCCCGAGACTCTCTTCTCACATCCACAAAGACGAAGTATTCGTTATTGAGGCGGCAGAGCTGCGTACTGCACCAGTCGAGTATGGCTAGCAGTGGATGCCAGACTCTTTGCTGAGGGAGGGAGAGCCTTTGTCCCCGAGACGGGACGTATTTATCCCCTCATTGTAAGTACGCATGTTTATTGGTCTTTTATGCTGCCTGTGGAAGTTGGAGACAAGTGCCCGTTTCCTTGTCTTGAATTAACTTCACCGATTTTCACCTAGAGCCTAAAAAACATTAGGACAACTTCTACTTTCCATAAATTGGATCTTTTGTCCCTTCTTGCAGCTGTTCACATGACAACAGGATTTCTGCCTGCACTTCATTCTGAAGGAAAAAGATATTGCTATGCTTAAAATGAGATCACTAGTTGCTGCGCAAAGCTATAAGCATGTCGGGTACTTTATCAGGTTGGACCTATGCGTGATGTATCTGCAGGTTACAAGCCTGCTGTCTGTACAAGTGCCCCGAAATGAAAACTGAGCACGAGTCTATACAAGCATTGTGCTGCATAGCACAGAGCATTAATAATAGACTTGTATCAAAAGTATAGCACTGCTCGGTCAGATACGCCAATCATGCCGTACTGGCAACTGAGGCATCCCCTCTATGTCGTGGAAATCTCCAATATGCTCACGACTGATGCTGTAGTGGCCGCAGTGAAAGATTTTCTCTACTTGGATGCTCTGTTTTACTTTTGAGACAACTGTACTTGCACTGTATATTCTTAACCTTGGGAAAGTGCTGGCTAGGCCATTTTTTAAGTTGCTTCTATACGGAGGCAGCAGGCAGAGCTTCAGCTTTGGTGGTCAAGTCCTGTGCAAAGCAAATTGTAGTTATTTGGACTCAATTGATCCAACTTCCTGATACATTGCCACGAAGCTGGCCGAAGCCTGCACCTTTGCATTGGGAGGGCTTTCTTCTCAACAATTTCGGCCAGACTAGCTGGGCTGATGGCTGCCTTCTTCGAAGAAGTAGAATTTGATATTGGGCTGGCTGGCTTGCGACTGAAGGGAATGGAACACTTTGCTAGACTTCGTGGATAGAGAGGGAAACAGTTGTGACACTCCATGGTGCCACCTGTAATGGAAAGAACCACTCAAAGCACCGTGTATGCTCATTTAAGCTCATTTGTGGTTGTCGGATTTACAAAAAAGTGTTACATATTTCACGTGTGGCATTCTTGATGTCTACCCAAAAGGAGAAAAGTAATCTGTTCTGTTCAAAATTGAAGAGGTTGCATAAGTAACAGGGATGTGAGAGCAAAGAAATTCTTTGATATAGAACAATAAGATTTTTTTCCATGATGCTACTGCCACTAGGTTGGCGTACACAAAGAATTTTACGCACAGAAAGGGAAGATGGAGCTCAGTGTGCAAGAAATAAATTTGAGCATTGTAGGAACTTGAGCCATTCGGTAATGCCTATTGCTTGGTAATGCGTTATGCATTTCTTCTTAAAGGGACACTGAGGAGAAATTGAAGTTGACTTGCATCAACAGAATACCAGCTCCTGATTACAAAAACGCCATTCATACTGACAACAAAGCTCCTGTAACATAGAAAAGAGCAAGAACCAAAATACAGGTATCGCCGCCACAGGCCAAACTCGCAAGTACAAGCTTCATCGCGTCACAGAACAAAACAGTGTTGCTAGAACCAATAGTTCTAGCAACACTAGGACACGAGAAGCTACGAATCACTGAGGCGCGGCAAATGCATGCGCAAATCTCCTTGACGTTGCCAGATGGCGCCACGTACCCGATAGCTACGCGCGCTCCTGCAGCGCCGGGACCAATCAGCGCTTGCTCTCAGCGGTATGGGGGCTCCCGGTATTCCGCTAACGGTAACAAGGTACACGGTATGCTAAAGGCGTCTATTTGCGAGAACTTCTTTGACGACTTCGAGAACGGGATCCATTGTAACGCTGGCAAAACGCCGGTGCAAATGTAAACGAAGCGACGGCCGCAATAGCCGATAGATGCCTTCAACGTGCGGCCGACGGTAGCTTTCTTTTCGGCTGCTGCTGGGCCGCACTGCTGGCCGCCAGAAATCACGGAGTCTGCGTTACGTCATGTGAATGTCATGTTTCACGTCACTTAGTTCTGTGTCGTCATAGCAGAATCCCAAGTTTGAATCAGAGCGGCGGGAAAAACTATTTCAACTTCGAATCCAAATTTCTTAGAAATAAATGCATCTTTCGCTACCGGCCAAGTGGCAACAAAGCCATGAAATGCCGAACTATCGGATTTTGCTATAAAAAAAAATATTAATAGAGCTCTCCTCAGTGTCCCTTTAAAGATTTCAAAAGGTTGGGCTAGTTAGTTAAAAGGAGCATAGACACCTAATTTTGGTAGCATGTTTTCTTCTCTACAATGATGCGGAAGGCACTACTATGCATGAATCACCAGTGGTATTCGCGTACGACCGCTAAGTTATACTTGAATTTTTTTGTCGGGCTGTTTCGGTTTCAGTTTCAACAACTGAACGTTGACTGCGACATCAAAGTGTGGTTGCAGGTCACATGACGCATGCAAAGACTGCGACATAATCCCTGCTCCTACATTTGTTGTTAATCCGGCCATTGTGGAAGGCTGGCTTCAGCTCTGTAGTGAATTAAAACGATGAAGCAGCGATTATATTGTAGTTTTTCCATGCCTCACGTTACATATAACCACACTTTGACATCATAGCCATCAGTCAAAAAGATCATCCCAGCCATCGGTCGATTTTAAATTATCTAGCGGTCTTAGGAGAATACCACGTGATAATCCATGCATAATGATGCCTTACGCATAATTACAAAGGAGAAAACATGTACCCTAAAGTTAGGTGCCTGTACTCCTTCAATATTGTGTTGCAAACATTGACACCAGTATAAGGACATGTCCACATGCAGTAGTTTATCTTGTTTTGTTTTTTTTGTCTGTGTTTGTGCTAAGCATCACAGTGATTTTGTCTATCGCGTTGTGCTTGCATTATTGCTCATTTTCACACATTTACGAGCGACCCGTGGTGTATCCTTGTTAAATTAAGAAATACTAATATTAGTGGTTATAAGTTGGTGTCGGACTTTTCGGTTTAAACAAACAAAAAAAACCGGTAAAAGTACACCGAATTCAGTTTTCGAAATTCGTTTTTAACCGAAAAAGGTCAGTACTCTTGCCATGCAAGGCATAGCGAGCTGGGTGTTGAATGCGAGTTACAAGCAATCAAGGTTGAAATTAGCTAAGTTGGGAAGCCAAGGGCAGGATGCGGTGGTGGTTTTGTTGGTTAAGGGGTGCAGTCGTGTGATTTGAGGAATTGCTTCGCTAGCTGGCATCCCTCTGCAGTCCGGGAATCATCATCCTCCCTGCCTCCTACCTAAGCACTGTATGTTCATGACCATCACCTGCTTACAGCTGTTAATTTTAATTGGTTAAGTAGGTTTATCAACTTCATGTAAGACATTGACTTGAAACCACGCATGGGCCTCAAGAAAAAGTTTGTGATTGAGCAGCAGTTCCATCGCTGCCATCAACACGCAGACCATGTGATTTCCTGCTCTTGTGCACAAGCTAGCGTGACAACCCATGTAAACCTAGTTCTTTGAAATAGTCGTCCACTTCCGTTTTTGTCTGTCGGCTGTTTCATTTAACTTTAGTTACTCTGAATGATGAGAGCAATTTATTCTTCAAGCACAGCTCTATTACCATTCGCGTGTTAATTACTGGTTAAGAAATTGTTCAAGGTGACGAAAACACCTTAATATACTTTTAATAGATGGGCTTGGACTGCATAGCGAAGCGAGAGCGTCTTGGTGCCTGGTTGTGTGCAGATACAGTAGCCCTGGTTTGGCCCACGCTGCGGTTCTCCAGAGCCCTGGCCGTGGGAAGGTGCGCCACCAGTAGCGGCAACAGCAGCACTGCGCAGGGAGGAGGGTGGAGGTGGGAGCGGCTTGTGGCAGCGCCGTGCAGCTGACTGGGGGCAGCATGGTGAAGACTTTCCAGGCATACCTGCCCACCTGCCACCGCACCTACAGCTGCATCCACTGCAGGGCCCACCTGGCCAACCACGACGAGCTCATCTCCAAGGTGCTCTCTCTCTCTTTTTTGACGACTTGGCCAGCTCATTCAGTGGCGGGGGCTTGGGACGGGTCCATTGTATGTGCGCAAGTGCTGAAATCGAAGACAATGCACGAAGATGTGAAATGAACGGGACGTAGCGCTTATCTTTTGATTTTTTTTCGTCTCAATTGTCTTCAGTTTATATGCATTTTTCCGTACGAGCACTTCACGTGCTTCGCCTTTCTCACCTATTCGTCGTCGTTGCTTTGCGTCATTGTCTGTGACGTGCGGCTCGTGCTTTGTGTTAGAATAAATCGCTCGACTGGGTGTTGCTTCAGAATCGGAAAAAGTTTGCGGCCTGTTATAACGGCAGAGCAGGCGTCGGTACAGGATCCGATTGTTGCCAATGTTATATGGGCGGACAGGGATAGTGGTACGGATTTTTTAGTGTGAACAAAGTTGGGGCTGTCTAGAGTCCGTGACAGCTGTTCTTGAACTGCACATACATTAAAGACTGTGAGTTCTTGCAGATGCTGCTTAGTCATTGTCAGCTGGCTGGCCGTACACATTGGCTTGCAGGTCATACACTAACCAAACCCTGTGCCAGAAAATGATGGAAAGGGGTGGGGATCATTTTCTGCGTTTGAAGGCGATAAAAAAATGTATGTATACAAAACTCTGTTATATCATTTTCCATTTTGTCATCGTAATTCTTCTAGACTCTGTCATGCTCCCCTTTTCCAAAATTTGTGGGTAAATTATTTTCCAAGTCAACCTCGCAGCCTTTCTTTTCAATGATCTCTCTCTACATTTGCATCCCAGTGGAATATGCATAGTGTAAGAAAAGTCGTATTCTGAAAGAGAACATGTATGCATTCTAGAAAATAAGTTGAACTTGCTCCAGGGCTGGGTAGCGTTCTTCAGTAGCTAATGACAAGTGTTGGAAAGAACACAAGGAAGAGAGATGTTGAGCTCAGATTTGAAATAAAAGTTAAATATCTATAAAAAGTTGAAATGAAGTGCAAGGAACGTAGCTAACCTAACACCAACAGGAAGCTTAGCTTCATTAATGCAGCTGCAGTGTTTAGATGCGACAACAAAGCCTAATAATACTCGGATGATGAAGCAGGCTCTTCTCTTGGTGCTCGCTAGATGCAGTATACTACAAATTGTGATTCACTGACTTAAAACGTAAGTTGCTAGTCTAGCTTACACTCTCGTTGTCACCTTTGTAAAGGCATTTCTTCATTTGAAATTATCACATTTAAACAAGCTCAATCATAGTGAAGGGTCCTTTGGATAGTGCTGTTTTGTGTTCCAAAGTCCACTGCATGCAGGCTGTGAAAAGTACAGTGGTGACAAGGCACACGTCACTAAGTTTTATGCTTTATAAATTCGCAGTTGTTAAAGGTGGCTAGTGCACAATATAGCATGGTGAGTACATAGCACGTTGAAAATACTGGAAGTGTGCTTTAATGACGTATTTGTTGTCTTTAAAATCCTTCATATAATTGTTAATGTTCTGTGGCTTTCTCCGGAGAAATTCAGAGGTCAGTCAGTACAACATTGCCTTTATCAATTGTGCATGTCTGATTTGGGCAACTATGTTAAGTACATGCAAGAAATGTAGTGCTTTGATTGGATGAAGAGAGGCAATACCAGTTTGCAGCATCTGACGATAATCATGCCCCTCATGGGGACTGGATTGAAAAATGAACATTGCATTTCTTCCACTATGGTGCCATTTTATTCTTATAGGTGAGAACAAAAAAAAAACAAATAAATAGTGGGGTTCTAGCAATGGTAGCCCAGTAGGCAAAGATTAGTGTCTGTAGTGAAGCGGTTGTCCATTCCTTTGCTTTTTTTTTGTCATTCAACGCGCATAAGGTATCCATTCCTTTGCTTATTCTGTCTCATTGACTTCTAAAAAATTGTCTTATTCAATCTTTTGTTTGTGTATGTCTACAGTGATAATTTTTGGTCTGTTGAGATTCCTTGCCTCGGTGTTATGTAGAGCTGTTAAGAAGACTCACTTTAAAGACACAGGGACAACTTAGTAAGCACGCTCTTACTTGACCATGTCCTACACTTGTGAACAAAAGGGGCGGCGGGCGAAAAATACTTCAGCAGCTACATATGGCAGTGCCTTTCAAAAGCCAAAACTGGTTTGTGAATGGGTCACTGGCTTTGAAGAGGGACTGGCTCTCTGCCCACGCCTCTTATCTCACCTGGAAGCGCAACGCACTCTCCACTGTTCCGTCTTCATGTGCAGGAAGTCGAGATCGGAGCGCGATATTACGGCAGGCCGGCCGAGGAGGATATAATAATGGTGGCTGATTGTTTCATTGTTTTGAGCTTTATTGCTCCCTCTTGCTTTTGTTCATTCTTCTTTCATTGTGATTCTGTGGACCAATTAGGGGAGGAAATGGGTGTCTGTAATTAATCTTTCCAAAGCTTCCTGGTTTGCTTTTCTTTATCTTTTTTTTTGTAGGACAAATTGCATAATGACGGGAGATGGCTGCTTATTACGGCAGGCCACGTGGGATTTCTTTGTTTCTTTTCTTTATTTGTTAGCATGCAATATTCACAGAGCAATCAGAGCAGCTGCAGAGCTCTTAGCACTGCTCTGTTATAGCGGTTTTGCCCGAGACAGCCTTTTTTAGCTAAAGGTTATAATATTGATTTATTTATGCATGTGTCATTTTAAAGCGGGTATTTACAGTGGTGCACATATCCTGCATGTCTTTTTAATCAGTGCAATGCATAGAATACATGAAAGCATGAAAGAGGGCTGAAGTTTGTGTGAAGAGGCTAAAAAAACTTCATTGTTCATATATTAGTTTGGATTTGCTTACAAGTACCATGGCAACAGCTATCCATGTCTTTATTCTGCAATCCTTATTTTATTTTACTGTAGCTGGCTTTCTGAACTTGGTACTTTTGGTGGCTGATTTATTTAATTTAGTTAAAGGACAACTTCAGGCTGCTGTTCAACCTCTTCCTTGCTTTGTCGTACTTTCGGCCACATGCTGTTTTGTTGCTACCTTTGTTTTTTGCTTCTGCTGGAGACTGATTTTGGAATCGGCAGGAGTATTGAAGCATTTTGTGACAAACTCTTATTCCTAGATCTAGTCCTAATCACACCTTCAGAACCATTCAGATTTTAAATTCTTGGCAACGAAAATTGAAATTTGTGAGTGTATTTAAATGCGTAAGGGGTTCAATACGGTCACACCGTATTTACATGCCTGGTTCTCAAAGTAGTGGGAAAAGTTTATGAAGCTTGGTTCTTCCGTGTATAATTCTCCACTGTGATTTGGCTGTACATCTTTCTTTCTTTCTTTCTTTCTTTAAAAGGGTTGAAAATTGGGCGAGTTGGTACGAATTCATACTGGTGTGGCACCACATGGACAGGGACAGAAACAGAGTGACAACAACACAAGTGCTCACTAACAACTGACAAAGTTTATTAAAAGCACAAAAAATATATAGACGAAACCTATGGTTACATGCACAGTCATAACAAGGTTACAAAGGTTACAGGCAAGAACACACGTTAAATCACAACGAATCTACCTGTTATCATGGTTTAGTGTTCTTTGAAGATAATCAACTTTTCTTTCTTTCTTTCTTTCTTTCTTTCTTTCTTTCTTTCTTTCTTTCTTTCTTTCTTTCTTTCTTTCTTTCTTTCTTTCTAAAGCCTTTGTGTACAATTTGTTTTGCACACATGCCAGATTGTGTGCTGCAAGGTTGTTAATGAGCTGGTCTTATTTTTATTGCCAGTTAGATGTGGGGCCAGGAGCATGAATTAAGGTCAAGTGCATGATGTGCTGGGCTTGAGCCACAATTAATGTCAAGTGCCACTTTGGAAAGATCATTGTGAAGGCCTCTCACAGTGGTGAGGGGGTCCTTGAGGCCCATGACACGGAAAAGGAGAAGGCTAACTATCTATTGGGGTTGCAAGTCTTTTTACCTCTTTTTCACCAGTAAAGTTTTAAAAAAAAAAAGTGACGTTTCAGTAGGATCAAGCAAGGAGCATTAGACACATTAGGATCTGATAATGCACCTGGAACAAGGGCTACACTTGTACTGTAGCCAGGGAAAAGTGTTTGTTGTTTGAATTATTGCCAGATGAGTTCACAACTGGGTGACAGGAAAGGGTACAAGGCAAGTTCTTCACGTTTCTGCGGGCTGTGTCCTGGAAGGAGGCAGTGCTGTGGCTTCTGCTTCGCTTTTTTTTTTTTCATTCTTTTTTATTGTTACTGTCTCTTAATAAGGCTGTGTTTGCACTGACATTAGAGTCCTGCACTGTGTGGAATAAGCTTTGTTCTTTTGTTGGTGAGTAGGAGTTGAAAAGCGAGGTTAAAAGCACCGCTGACTCTGAAAGAGCATTCAGGGTTCATGATAGATAAGCAGTCACAACATGCATCAATGCTTTCTTTGTGTATGAGAAAGCTCTGGTGGTTTGTTGACCTCGCTTTGAGACATCATATGGATAATGCTGCGGTCTTCACACCATGTGGCAACAATGACATCCCTTGTTTAGCAGACAGAGCTTGCATCTAGGCTTCTTGAGCTCTAAGGGAAAAGAGACGTGAAACGTGTCAAGTGTACTATCATTCTTTCAAAGAATTTGTAGAAAATCGTCAAAAGATAATTAAGATGTTCTAATTTCATCTTCTGGCTAGCAGCGGGTGGCCCTACCTGTTTCTATTGCCGTCATGTTCTTTTCATGGCCTTTCCCTGGATTTATTTAAGTGCTAAGTGAAATTCTAAGCTGTAGCCTTTAATATTTCTGTGACAGTGGCTTTGACGTTGGATGAGGCTTGCAAGTTTGTTTACTCATGTCTCCAGGGCTGTTTTTTTTTTTTTCGTTGTTGTGTTATAATTTATTTTAAGTCTTCGTGGGAGTTGACTCACTTCAGTTCAGGAACAGTGACATAATTTTCAGTTAGCTGCAATGTCCTGATCGCTTAGGAAGACTTTTGAGAGTTGCAGCAACCTCTTGTTTACAAGGCCTCGCAGTTTTGCCATTTATGACGGCACTCGCTGTGACAATAACCAGGGTGAAAGGTTTGCTTATGGGTGTGTCTTGCCATTCTAACTCGTTTTGTTTTTTTCCTCTGCAGTCATTCCAGGGAAGCCAAGGGCGGGCTTACCTCTTTAACTCAGTGTGAGTTTTATTTGCCCCCCCTTGCTCCTGAAATAGCAGTTGGGCGTGTGCCTGCTGCCATTCTGTGCTGTGTATCAAGTTAGTTAGGCTGCTTGAAGTGATATACAAAAACACGTGTGCTAGGGTTTCAGTGCATGTTAAAGGAACACCGAGAACGAATCAAAATCAGCCAAAATCTATAGATTGCCACGTTCTAACAACAAAAGGACCATTCGCACTGAAAACTGAGCTATCTGAGTTAGAAAAGACAAAAAAATGAAATATACAGGGTCACACCATCGCCGGCTGATTTTGCAAGCAAGCAGCTGTGTATTGACACTTTTGAGTGCACAGATCCCACAAACTAGGCTGCAGCACTGTTTACTTCAAAATGGTAATCACGGGGCCTTTTTTTTTTGTGCATGTCGCGAGTTTGAGTTGATTGGTGGGAATTTTTTTTAATGAAATTTTGTAAGCAATAAGTCTGTCTTCTTCTGCCATACAAATGCAAACATACCCAGGAAAAGATATAGAATTGATTTTTACTAAGAATGAAATGACTGCAGCTGCCTTAGTTCCCTGTTAATGAACTTCAGTCAAAGTTGATCGAGAGCACTCTGCTATAGTGGGTCCCATAGCCAGCAGCATCGGTTTGGAGCAGGAAAATCTAATAATCGAGAAACACTTAAATGGATGCAACGTACACATATGGGGTTGCTTGAATGATCATTGAACACGTATTTGGGAGGCGAACAGTGATCTTAGTAGCAGCCTTTATTTTATACTATTGACAGGAAAGTAATTGTACACTCATTTTTGTGACTGAAGGAATGATGGCTGACTAGGAACATCCAGTTTTTAACATGTTACTCTTATAACAGGCCACTGACTGAACGTCAGTAGTGTTGATAACCTAGAGGTTTTGTTTGAGTAACTACTGAATTACACTTTGCACATTGAGGCATAATTTTCAGTGCTAAAAAGCAGAGAAATGAAAGAACTGTGACAGAACCTCAACAGTCCTGCCCTGGCTCTGTCTTTTGCACAATTTTCTTTACGTGAAAAATGGTCTATGCTTGCTGAAAACCAACTTTCCCAGATCTTACCTTTATGCTTGAAAGACTTGAAAGAGGTGCAATTTCCTGAAAACTTTATGTTCTGCAAATTAACTTCTTAAATTGTGCTCTTATGAGCTTGAGCTGCTGCATTTTTCTGAGCACACCATAGTGCATTTCTGCGTTGTTGAGCAGTAGCAGTTAAGCGCTTACTGTAGTGTGAAAGTAGAAGATTTCATTAATCTCTAGTTACACTGGGTATTGTTTCGTCACTCACATCATATAGTTTACAAATTCCTCCTTAGTGTGCTATTTTCAGGCCACATTCTTTTTTTGAACCCTGTCCATTGGCTTAGTGAAGTTTGACATGCTAATTACGGGTAGGCTTTGTCTGATTCATTGTCTGACCTCTCTGTATGCGATGTCACCCGCTGCAGGTTTGTGTGCATAGTAGATCACAGTTGGCTTTCTCAGCAAATGTGCCGTATCATTGCAGGGTGAATGTCGGGTGCGGGCCGGCGGAGGAGCGCTACTTACTCACAGGTCTCCATGCAGTGGCCGACATCTACTGTGAATGCTGCAAAACAACTCTTGGTTGGAAATATGTGAGTCGTGGTTCTTTGCTGCATTGTGTACGTTGTAACGTTCCAAATCAACTATTGGCAGGGTGTCCTGTGGTAGGATCTCGATGATTGAGAACATGGTTGGTGTGAATTTCGAAATGATACAAATTGGTAAAATTCCCTGGTCTGTGTATATTGTGTACAGTGTGCAGAATTTCAGATGTTCCGAACACTCCCCTGTGCCACCACGGATGATAGAACGCTGGAGCCGCAACCGCACTGTCAAGCACTAAGCTCTGCCCGCACATCGCTGACTCTGCGATTGCTTGTCGTGCTGTACACACAGGGAGCAGTGAGTGGTGACACGTGGCCTGCACATCACTGATACTATGAATGAGTAAAACACATGGTTCGCATATCACCAGCATTGCGATAGTCAGATGTGCGGTATAGACCGCGAGTAGTTCTGGGTGCCCGTGAATAAATCCTGTCAGTCATTAACTGGCCTCCATGCGGATTCTGTTCATTTTGGATGTTACAAATGTTGGGCGTTACAGATTTTTCTGTGACCCCATGAGATTAGTGTCATCGTGATTCAGCTGTATATGCTGATTGTGGCTTATTGATTCATCATCATCACCATCAGCCTGACTACGCCCACTGCAGGGCAAAGGCCTCTCCCATGTCTCTCCAATTAACCCTGTCCTGCGCCAGCCGCGGCCACCATATTCCCGCAAATTTCTTAATCTCATCCGCCCACCTAATTTTCTGCCGCCCCCTGCTACGTTTGCCTTCTCTTGGAATCCACTCCATTACCCTTAACCCTTAATCTGCCACTCCCGAGATAACTCGGGCTACCACATATGCACACCCCCTGCCTCTCCCGAGTTAACTCGTTTTGGCTTTTTAACTCACCCCCTGCCGCTCCCGATAATACTCGTGTAAAAAAAAACTATGCAAACATGTACCGCCATCTATGGAGAGACTCCGTAAATTCATAGATTTTGTAAGGTAAATTTTAAACGACAGATGGCGCGCATGTTTCCACATCCGAGTCACTTCATTTTGGTCTGCACACAGCAGCCATGGGGCGATGTGCCACACTCGTCTGCGCTTGGCGGACGAAGAAATTCAAAATTGCTTGTGAATTCGTAGTCCAATGATAATGAGAACGAGGAAGGAGCCCACCTAAGTGCCTTGTGGAGTGATGACAGCGATGAAGTCCCCCTGCCACCGAAAAATCCGCGTAAGAGGAGGAAATCCGACAGGCCAGATTGGTGCTGGAAGATTTGATTCATTACAACTAATATATATAAGATTATCCTGAATAAACATGTCTACATGTCCTGCAGAGCATTTTAGGGCGTTACTAGCAAAAAATTTCCAGGAAACTAACATGCAAAAAAAAAAAACCGGCAGGGTGTGTGCAGATGTGAGTAAAAAAACCTGGCAGTGAAAGGGTTAAGGACCAGCGGTTATCTTGTGGTTATCTTGTTGATGGCTCATTTATTTACAGTGAAAGGTATGGGTTTGTTTGAAAAATGGGGGAAGGCGCCGCGCACTTCATGGCCGCTGGTGTCTCTGTGGCAGCAGCACAGCGAATGTTGCAGAGCTGGTCGCCAGTGGGCGAGCGGCGCTGGGTGTAAGACTAACATAGGAACACACCACAGGCTCTTGGGGGACGCAGCTGGTGCCGAGCAGAACCGAGTCAGGAGAGAGGTGGGCGAGGATCTCAGCTGCACAGTATTGGGGGCGCGTTGCCAGTGAACTGTGCTCCTGCAGCAGTCCTATACCTGGGCCATGCTGGCAAGTTGACTGGTGCCCTGCCATGTTGAAAGCAGTGGAGCAAGAACGGAGTCAGCAGCGTCTCTTCATCTGGATTTTTCGAATAGTGACAGTCCGCTTAAAGGTGCACTGAAGAGGATTCTGAACTTCTCTTTTTGCCGCGGAAACTCGGATCGACACGTTCCTAGCATTCTTAGAAACGGCGACTTATTGCCCTGTGTGGCCGATTTCCCTAATTAAATAGAATTAACGTCTGGCTCCCCCCTTTATTTTTTTAATTCTCCCTTGTACGGTGGGCAGAGTCGACCAACGCGTGAAGTGCCTTTCAGCCAGCTCCGTGGAGGCTTTGCTTTCGCTTTATTTTGTTTTTTAGGTTTCCGTGAATAAATAGTTTCATTCGCAGATAATATAGCCGCAAAACAAGCCCGCAGAAATAAAAATACGCACGGACTATTTGCTCCTACGGACTACTACGTATTACTCCTCCGATGGCAGAGCGGCAAGCCGCCATGGGACTGGGTGAAAGGCACTCCACACGTTGGTCGACTCCGCCCACCGTACGAGGCAGAATTAAACAAAAAAAAAGACGGGAGCCGGACGTTAATTCGATTTAATTACGGAAATCAGCCACACAGGGCAATAACTCGCAGTTTCTAAGAAAGCTGGGAACGTGTAGATCGAGTTCCCGCGGCAAAAAGACAAGTTCAGATTCCTCTTCAGTGCACCTTTAATTGCGGGTGAACTTACTGCAAGGAAGCTTGGGTAGGAGACGGGTGACGACAGTTAGCTACACCATTTGTATCGGGTTACTGCTATTCGATCCAATTTAGTGGAGCCAAAGGGAAAAAGGGAAGTCTCATGGGGAAAACGAAGCGAAAAAATGGGGTGGAATGTTAAGATGACCAATGTGCTCGACTGAAAAGCACATCATTGAACAGAAAACAAAAGTCTCGAAGGAAGCTGATGACACGCATGCTATGAGCCTGTATACGTGGCCATACTCTCACAGGCAGCAGTCTCACTGTGGATCTTAAAGGCTGCTTGTCTGTGGTCATGTGTGCATGTTCCGCAAGGCATCATTTAAGCAGATGTGTGCATAGTAACGTTTTTAAGGAACAAGTCGTGCTGTGGTGATGAAATGATCGGACAAAAAAAAAATGGTGGAGGGTGTGAGGGGTGAAATGAGCCCCCAAGTCTGTCTGTTTCTCTTCGTACCTCATTTTCTGAGGTAGAGCATCTTGGTAGCCTCTTCTTGCCTCTCGGGTCTAAGACTTCCCTTGCCATTTCTCGTCGCAGGAACATGCCTTCGAGTCAAGCCAGAAGTACAAGGAGGGCAAGTACATCATCGAGCTGGCACACATGATCAAGGAGAATGGTTGGGATTGACAACACGCCCCCGTGGAGGAGGAGGAAGAAGATGTGCCGGCGCAGCCATCCTCGTCGGCCCCTTCCTCCCCCGTGGTGGCCCTCCTGCGCAACGGCCACCCGCCTCCACAGTACTTCCCGCCCTTCTGAGGAGTGGAACCACATTGCCACGATGGCCGCCAAAGCAGGGCGGCCTCGGCTGGAGAGGACGCCCCACCTGGCTGCTACCAAGTGTGCCCGGTTACTTGAGTAGTGCCTGCCACTCCCCGACACATCGTCCGCTCTAGCTTTGACACTGCAACGTTGTTGTTTCGTTATTGAGGCGCTGTCTGTTTTAGAGAAGGCTCATTTTTCTCCGAGGCTACGCGAAAATTTAGAAGCAGCGGAAACTTCTAAATTTGTGGACGTTGCGGGCGATTGGGTGCGGATTGGCTGTTTCGTGTGCCGAGATTCTGGCTGCTGCTCAGGTCCATGGGACAGGTCCGTGCGAATTTTGCACCCTCCGTTGAAACGGAACACTGGTAAATTGCGATCCTTGGTTACTGCTCAAAAGCCGTGTGTCCCGGTAACTAGTGGTGAGGCTATTTTCTCCCTGAAACTCGAAATTTTCGAAAAGCATGCGGTGTGCATTTTACTGCCGGTGTGCAGTTGTCACTGTTTGTTGCTCACGGGACTAGAAAGTCCGTAATGTGCAGAATTAAAGCTGATTGCGTGCATGTTGCAGTGCCCGGTGCTTAATGTAAAGATCTGTGTTTTTTCTTGCATGGCTTTTGCGAAGGCTGCAGCAAACACTGAAGTAATGGTAGAAGCCTCTGCAATCTCTTCATGTCTGTCTGTGAACCCTGTTGTCTCTAACCACGAATGTTCTTCCGAAACTTTCTTTGCTTGATTCGAATGGGAGTACCAGTGAAAGCTTCAGGTTAAATAATGTCCTTTGGTTTAGCAGGTCTCTTGCTGTACTGTGCGCATCGTGGAGCATGGCATGTATTTTTGGAAACGTCCGATAGAAAAATCCAGAGTTTGTTGGCTCGTGTTTTAGTGGTGGAACATGCTGTTTGGTTACGTTCAGAGGCTTGGCAGACAGAGTCCTGATCTGGGGTCCCCCAAAAAATGAGCGCCCAGAGGTGTTTTGGAATTGAGAGCAGTTTTGTTGACTTCTGTGAAATGGTTGCAGTGTCAGGTACCAGTGTGGCGGAGTGTCGGGGAAATGCAGAGCGAGTCTGCGAAGGAATCGGTGTCGGAAGTGCGAAACGTCACTTTTCCATCGAAAGGGTAGTGCTGTGTTCGCCTTCAGCCCTCTCTGTTGTGACAGACTTGCCGTGAGGACTGCGGGACTGTGTTGTCCGTGCGATCACTGCAAGAATGCGGCAGAAAGAAGAGGCAAACGTTTTTTTTCCACCCTGTGCTGTTGGAAGATCAGCGGTGACGACGGCAGAACTGGACACAGTGGGCCAGCTGTGAGGACAAATATGCCATTGTTTCATTAACTAGGCATGGTCAGGAACCGCGGGACCTAGGGCTTATTGTTGTCAGATTTTTTTTACTCATTTTTCTTTTCAGGTTTTTAGTGTGTGCGAAGCCTCCAAAAGTGAGGGATGGAAAAAAGTGACTGATGTGTGCATGTGTGCGTGTGCATGTGTGAGAGAATTATTTAAACCGTTGTCTTCGAATGTATGGAAATTGTATGTGTGTGTTACACCTTGAATACTACTATGGAGTGTGATGGTAACTGTTTGCATGAGCCTTGAGGAATTCGTCTGGGTCACAAGACGCATATGCTGCTTGTGTAATGTTGTGCGTTTGTTTTTGACGATCACAGTTGTGAGGTTTGGCGCATTGTTTCTTCTTGGAAGCTTTGCTGGCACTGTCTGTGTGTATGTTTGTGTGCTTGTGTGTTTTCTCTTACCTGTGCATTTTTCTCTCTGCATCTTCTAGTCTGCGATTGTTTTTTTTATCTCAACATTTACTGCAAGTGCTTCCTGCAATGACAACAAAGTTTTATCTGTGATTACATCATTTCTTTCTTGCTTTTTCCTTCCTTTTTGATAGCATGGTTGCAACTCGTGAGAACAGGCCACTCACAGAATGTGTGGTCTCTTGCTTGTGGAAAGCTGCATGTTAGCGTTTGTTAGTAGGAGAGGTTTGCGGTGAATGTTATTTTGCGAGTTTTCACGTTCATTTCGAGGTCATCACAGGTCTAGGCTGATCTTGCCACGGTGTTTTCATTTTGTCGTTTTGCATTTGTTTCTTGCCCTACTTAATTAGCACCCCGGATGTGCTCACTGAATCTTTGGAACCACTGGTGTCGGTGTTCACCTCTTGGCAAGGCTGGAGGATAAGATGTGGATGCTTGCGTCGCTTCACCAGTTTACTGACGGTATTTGCTGTTGTCACTGAGGCAGTTTTCGACAATCCCTCCGCACTTGGACATGCTCCTGACCGCTTTTAATTGGCTTAATCATTTCACCAGTGAGGGACACTACTGACAGTATTCAAGCGCTTCTGTTGTTTCGGAAGAGCGGCAAATGTTCGCATGTTCAGATTTTTTGGGCAGTCAGGGTAGTAAGGAACACTTGACACGGGACTTCCTTGCTTAGAACATACCTGCGATTGCAGGCAGGATTGTGGATGCTGATAGGGTGCTTTCTTCGCAAGTTGTTGGTGACATTAGTAATGTTTTCATATGCAGCAAAACTGTTCTGGTCACCGGTTACCACTCGGACGTTTTAGTTCACACCAAGTTAGCCTGTTGGGTCAAGGGAAGAAAAGGAAGCTAGTTAAAAACCTGGAGGCGACTTGTGCCTTCAGCATTGCAGTTCTAAAAGCACGTGCACTTTCAAGCTTTGCGCTTGGTCATTTTACTTGATAAGCTTTGTGCAGGTTTTGAGATATGCTCTGTGATCAGCAGTTTGAAATGCACTGCAATGCATTGCACAGCAGCCATGTTTCAGGTTGATATTCAGAAAAAGCAATGTTCTGAGATTCTTCAGTCCGTGTAACTTTTACTCGATTCGTGGTGTGCCTGTTAAAAACCTTCAAAATACTGTTTGAAAGGTGTCTTTAAGCACAAAGTTGTATACTACTATTAGCACCACCAACCGAGGTGTGACAGGCACTGGGGGTTCTCTTTTTTTCCAGGTATTTTTATGCAGTTCAGAAACTGTCTTTGAGCATTGTTTTTTGCAGCGCACACAAATTTTTCTTTTATATTCAGATGGCTCTTGTCATCTTAATATAAGGGCATAATAGACAGACAGGCATTTGACACTTGAATAGGAATGCAGTGTTCAAATAGATATCCTGCTCTACAAAATGCTCGATATCCAGTTTTTTTTTTTTATTAAAAGATGAGCCAAGGCAGGTGCGATATCAGCATGCGAGATTGACCGGTCGAAAGAGCTGCGCCTGACCAGGCAGACAAGTACTTATCTGCTCCGCAGACAGGGTATGATATTTTATCCTTATTGCTCATTATTTGCAGTCACGCACATCCTGCTGTTTTAAGATTTATAATGTAAAGTTGAAATTGATTTTGCACTTATCTATCGAACGGTGGCTTTTGCTCTGGGAAAGAGTCTTAATTCTCCCTGCAAGAAAACAGGCTTCCCATTTGCTCATTGATGGTTGTTGGAATGCCGCAAACTTTGTGGCTGCTTAAAGCTTGTGTAGGATTTCATACCCAGCATTTTTTGCCGGTGACGAGCCATGCACACGGGGGTGCTTTGCCAAATGCTGTGGCACATTGGAATGTGCCGAGGCGATGAGAGCTTCTGCTGACGGACATGCTGGAAAAGTTGGAATCAATCTAATCATTGCCGAGTTGAGGAGGTGTTAAATATTTTTGGCTAAAGTTCTTATTAGTTAGCGATGGCTGTCATTATGCACAAAATTCTGCCGCGGTGTTTGCAGCAGTGCCTATATAATTATCCAGTATTTTTCTGTTCGTGCATAGCGCCTGCACTAGCGAACATTTCACAGGATGGGTCACTGCTGTTGGCATCTTCGTTTACGGTCAACAGTCGCAAAAAAGTATGATGGCAGTCGATATTTTTATCTTTGCAGTTTAGGGTGGCGCTGGTATTTCTGTTCTCTGAATGCCAAAATAAGAGTCTGTAGAAAAATTGTTCAAAGACGGTAAAAGTAAATTTTACAACACGGTAAATTTTAGAAAGTTATACATGGGGCGCTTTGATGCAGTATGTCACCATGCCTTCTTTCTTGTCTGCGTGCATCATCGCATTACAGCATGTGCATCTCTAGCCCTCCCCCATGTTAGCCTCATTTTAGCCAACAAACAGATATGGGATGGTCTGCCTGGATAGAAAAGCTTGAGGCAGGTAATGGGAATGGTTTTATGTTTGTTCGTTTTTATGTCCCTCTGTTGTGTGCCAAGGTTCTAGAAGCAAAGAGGGTTACGGTAAGGTGCGACGTCTGTGAGGTACTTCAAAGAAAATCTTTTCATCTGAGACATTCCATCAAACCTGCCATGTTAAGCAGCAGCATTCAAAGTCCTGCTCTTTTTCTTTCCGTGATGAACTTCAGCCTGGTGACTCTTCTTTGAATAGCGGGAATCAATTGTAATGGCTAGCATGTCTTCATTTGATACCTTTGCTGGTTGCATGATTTTCTGCTATGGAACCTGTAAAATGGACGCACTAAAATTTGTGCTTCCGTCGTTCTTCCGTCCCTCTTCCAGTTTTGTGACAGGAACATTGTGGCTTATGCGAACATTTTGCAGCGAGAATTGCTGTTGGTAAATTTTGGGGGTGGAGCCAAATTTAGCTGGCTTTCATTTTACGTAAAGTTGTCGGCATCTGGAAGTGTTAAAACTTCCACCCGTCTTCAAAAGCTGCTGCTAGCCCTGGCTTGCTTTGTTCCGTGCGCGTGAGGCCTGTTACTTTCTCTAAAATGTGTCTGAGCTCTTTTACCACATTCTTGCCTTTCGAATTCTGACTTGTAACTCACTTGGTTCTCGCGGTATGCTGGTCATTTCCCCGTTTTGTTAAAAGCTAGTGTGCTAAAAATTTGTGTGATGATTATACTGTTTGTTGATGAAATTTATGGTTGTCTGTGTCAGATGATTATCCATTGTTATCGCTGGTTATGTATTTCGGCTAAATCGCAACATGTTGGAGACAGTTATAGCTGACATGGAGCTGATGAAATGCACTGGGTAGCCAATATCTTTGCTGCCATGCCAACTTGCATTGTAGGTACAGGCTTTCCATCCTTTATTTTTCCCAAGCAGTGACTCTATCATTATGGCCTACGTATCTGCTGTTTTTTGCACAGGGGCTTCTTGACTTTGTGCATTTGTCAGTTTGATTTCTACAGTTCATTCTGTCAACTTTTGCTGGCATTGTCCTGTTGGCCAGTGTCAACCGTCGTCGGTTGTCGGCACCAGTTTCTTTTTTGACGATGCAGCTCGTTGTAGTCACAAAAGTCTATTTTATTTTTTACTCTAAAGAACAGAGTCTGCTTTGTGTTCTATTTATTTCTCAGCTACATACTTTTGTTTCTTTTATGTTAGTTTTGTGGCATCGCAGTAAGAATACCATTCTTCAGTGCCCAACAAGGGGCCAAGCGTGTTTAAAATGTGAGATTAAAATTAAAATGGCCTTGTTTAATCCCGCGGGGAAGTGCAAAGCTTTTTAGGTGAGCTTAAGCCCTATTTTTTTTCTTGCACTTTTGTGTTGTTTTTGTTTTGCGGAAGTGTAGTGCAGATGCCATTGAGTGCTGTTTGTAGCACGTAGCTAATCCAAAGGAATGCCGAATCTCTCCCTTCTCACTTACACTGCTCCCATTCCCATGGTGTATGCGTGCGCAGTTGTGTTGGCTTGGTGCACGGGGTGCTCGCCTTGTCGTTGCCACGCTTTAGGTCATCGCAGAACGACTGATCGTTCTTGGTAGCGCACCAGCAACAGCACGAGTTTTAAAATTTTCTTACCAGGAAGAAAGGAAAGTGCTGTTTGATGGATCATGAGAGTTGCCGGCTTGCCAGAAGTAGTACATTCCTTCGGAATGCGGACAGTTACATGGCGAAAATCTTTCCCAGCCCAAATGGTTTATGGAACAATTTCCAGATGGTTCCAGGATGGTTCCAGCTGGAACCAACTGGGTTCCGGTTGGTTCCAACTGGAACCAACTGGAAATTGTTCCATAAACCAGTTGAGCTGGGAAAGATTTTCACCTGGGAGTACTAGTCTCCAGTGCATGGAGATAGTGTCACCTATGACTGTTTCTTTTTTTTAGAAGTGGATCGTTGACTGTAGGAGCTGTTCTAACTGAACTGTGGTACATGCAGCAGACTGAGGCAGTATAGTAGTGTGTGCGGTTGTCACGTGTTGTCTGTTGTGTCTATGCTGACGATGATGCGGTCACGCAACAAACACTTGCATATAGTGGCTCCAAAACTGTTTGTATACACATGCGTGAGGCTTTCTTGACTGTTTTGGACTTTTTTTTTTTATTGGAGTGATTAGCGTTGTGTTCTTTGTCCTTGTATGTGAAGCTTGGTGTTACAACTACCACTGTAATGTGCGAGACATGCATATTTTATATAGACACATCAACTGTTGCGCACGAGTCATCTGTGCTTTGTTTACTCCATGCCATGTGTCGCATCATCTGCTCTACAAATGAGTTGCCTTCAGCCATCATCACTGTCGTTGAGGGGTGTGTGTACGCATATAGGAGAAGACCGAACGAAGACAGCCTTCGAGCCTGGAGTGTGACTAAGCGTATTCTGCTGTTCGAGTCATGTCTTCAACTTTTTTTGCATAAAGCAGAGCTGCTGTCCCTGTACTTTGTCTTTCGTCTCTCTGGCACACCCCATGTCAGCATTATATACACGATTCCGGTGCTTTTCGAGTGCTTCTTCACCACTTTTCGAGGCTTTCTTTTTTTGTTTAAAAAAAAAATTGCATGTCAGACCTGCGGAATGGTGGAAGCGATATATGTACCAATAAGTGGATATGGTCGTGTCCATCCTGGATGAAAATGTTTCCATTGGCTGCTGGTTTATGGAACCGGAAACCAATATGTCCTTTTGCAGCTGGAAAACATTCAGTTCCAACTGGAAAATGCCATTTTCAGCTGGATTATTGAACTGGAAATTATGTCCAGCTGGAATATTTCTTCCTTCCAGCTGAAGAATTTCTTTTCCCTGCTAGCTCCAGCTAGAAAATTTTCATTTCCAGCTAGTATTAAAAATGAAACTGCCATTTCCAGCCTCTTCAGCTGGAAATAGTGCCTCCATTTTCATGTGCGATACAACAACCGTAAGCACACTTTAAATTACGCTTTCTTTATCTCGCAGTTTGCTTCGGGTATGTATTCAATATTGGGTGTATGGCATAGATTGTGAGATTTATGCAGGCACGGCTATAGTGTAGGCACGGCTATATTGACTGTCGAGGTACACCCGTACGGACGCCGTGGCATCCCTGGTAGTTAGTAGCACTGGTTACCACAAAGTCTGGCAAACCGAAAGGTACCGAACGGGTAGCAGCTTGCCGTTTTGGATGTACTACGAGTTGAATAAGACTGCCTTGCATCCTGCTACAGCGGATATGAAGCAGACGCCGTACAGTGACACGCACTCTGCAGCTTATGTGCGAAGCAAACTGGTTGAATTGCAGGTGTACTAACTAGTTCGCAAGCGTGATAAAGTATATTTTTAAACCACCGAACAACCGAAATTCTATGTATGTAATCTGTTTGCGAGGTTCAGTTTAACGGTGGCATTATCTTTAAAAATATTTTAGACATGAAAAAAAAAAACAACGAAGTGACCGGACAGCAGCGCCGCACGCCGGGTCAAGTGCGAGTTTCGGGGCTTGCGCAGCGCTACAGCGCTACACAAGCAATAATCGGGAGTGTTTCCTACAGGGGCGTATATGCACTTTACGGGAGGAAAGTGTGCAAGCGATTTCGTGCACTGAAAGCGTCGCTTCATCGCCAAAGCAGCCCCGCCAGCTTTCCAATATCGAGGTTGGTTGGATATGGTGCCGCCGGCTCAGTGAAAACAGCGCCGATTCACACGGGAAGCGCTCAAAGAGGGGAGCTCAACTACGCCTAAATCACGTTCTTTTCGGTGAGTCTGCGTGTCTTGGACGTGCATTGCCTGTTATCACGATGGCTCCGTGTGATTTAAACGGCCCCGATACGCTCTGATGTCGTCTGCTGGCGTTATCCTCACCCGTCTCTTCGCTTCCTACAGAATACTGTGCACCGCTACTTTAGCCAATCATGACTGACGCAAAGTACTTCACCACGACCAAGAAAGGTTAGTTTATGCATGTTTCATTTTACTTCTCGCTCGCATATGTGCACCTGGTACGATGATTGAGAGCATCTACCGCGGTCAACACGGCGTCGATAAGTTGCAAAGCTTGAAAGCTCGTCTGATTTTTCAAGCAAGAGCTATGTTTTTTTTTTCTCGAACGCACTTGCTGTGAAGGGGGCGGCAACACCAACCGGCTCATGTTCTGTGTCGTTGGCGTATCGCGGCTGCAGTTTTACGTCCAGGACATGAACTAACCGCTGCTCTCCGATTCCAGGTGAAATATTCGAGCTGAAGAGCGAACTGAACAGCGACAAAAAAGAGAAGAAACGTGAGGCCGTTAAGAAAGTAATCGCCTCGATGACAGTCGGCAAAGATGTCAGGTGGGGTTTGCCGGCGTTACCAGGCCACATTTCCTACCACTGTGATGTGTTTACGAATGCCGGCGTGGATTTCCTTGCTCGTCCGACGGCTCTGTTTGCTGAGTGCCCTGAACAGAGGAATGCTCGCAATGCTAAGGTTCTGGGTCTCTATGCGCCAGTGATTTTGTCCAGTTTGAAATACTCGGTAGCAGCTACGAAAGTAGTGAAGTCACTCCAAACTGATTCCGCGTTTCGTATGTTTCGCAAGCCGTAGCGAGGCAGATAGGTGTACGAGTTCGGACAGATGCCACTTTGTGACGCCATAGTTTATGAAATTCTTTTCGAGACGTTTTGTGTGTAAAAGGCATTTTAGCAATCGCCAGGTATGCTTTTTGTACGCTTTGAGCAAGAATCAATTTATATCGTTTACTGAACCCCTACTGTCCACATAAATTTGATTTATCACGGTCATCAATACGATACATTTTAAAGGTACCCAGACAATCAAGGTATCCAGACAATGTGAATGTAACAGGCTAGGAATTTGCATGAATCGGTTTTGCATGCATTTGAAGCATCTAGATGTGTAGAGCATCAGTCGGAGAACTGCAGATGAAATGTGAGAAACTGGACACAAAGTGGAAATAAATTGAAAATTGGGTTTTTGAGGAAGCGAAATGATGCAGTAACTGACTTCTCTTGTATCTCCCTGTAAAAGTTTGTGGTGACATGTGCAGCCTGTTTTGCCTGCAGCGCTGTTGTCTTGTAAAAATTGGACTCCACCTCTTGTGTTGGATGCTACAAGCTGTGTTGATAATAGTTTTAATCTTCTTTTGCAGTGCTTTGTTTCCAGATGTAGTGAATTGCATGCAGACGGACAACCTGGAACTGAAGAAGCTTGTCTACCTCTACCTAATGAATTATGCTAAGAGTCAACCTGATATGGCTATAATGGCTGTGAATACATTTGTAAAAGTGAGTGAACATTCTGCTGATTTTCTACAAATCTTTGCCTTAAATGCATCCTATGGGATTTAATCCAGCTGCTCAGAATTAGGAGCAAAAGGTCGTTAGCGTACACAACTGATAGATTTGTTAAGTTGTTGCAAAGATGTGTTCTTTAGTGCTGTGTTTTCTTACTAACATTGAATATTTTTCTCTGATTTTCTTCACATTTATTTCATTTTGAAGATATGTAATATCTGACAAAGCAAAGCATACTGACAGATGAGACAATTTCATATACAGAAAGAGGACTGGGAAGGATGGGATACATTGCTATCCATTATAAACTACATGTGAAACTGAGATGGGTAAAAGTTAATGCCTGGTACGTTGTGCACATACCTGCTGTTGCTTGGCATCACTTCACGCTGTGCGTGTAAATTTTAGTATTTTATGGGTCACTGCAGCTGTTTAGAGGCAGCATGCCAAGAACTGCATTCTACTAGATCTTTTAGTCTGTGTCACTCTTGTGCTTTTGACTACACCCATCTTCAATGGTGAACATCCAGTATCATTTTTAAATGTTGTATACAAGTAGTGGTTGCATTGAAGTGACAGCTTAAAAGCTCAAAAAGCTCAGGCATGGCATTTCATTGCTTGTGTGCCCAGGAACATGCTTTCGTGTGCTTCTAATTAACATTTTGTCTGCTCCTCACCTGTTTGTTGTAGACAGTGGAAAACCTAAAGAAAGGATTTGCAGTTGGGTATATTGTTACCTATTCGCTGATCGTTGATGCTCAGGACTGTGAGGACGGCAACCCCCTGATCCGGGCGCTGGCGGTGCGCACCATGGGTTGCATTCGTGTGGACAAGATTACGGAGTACCTATGCGAACCCCTGCGGAAGTGCTTGAAAGACGAGGACCCCTACGTGCGAAAGACGGCTGCCGTGTGCGTCGCCAAGTTGCATGACATCAACGCCCCCCTCGTGGAGGACCAGGGCTTCTTGGATCAGCTGCGAGACCTTCTCTCTGATTCCAACCCCATGGTGAGCCCCTTGTTCCTCCCTGCACTACTTCTTCTCGTCGTATGGGGCTCTCTGCAGCCCGCTTTACATCCGCGGCTGACGGACTACATTTTAAGGTGGAAGCCTTTGATGCCTCATCGTTGTAAGCAGGAGTGGTTGGCAGAAATGTCACGCTTTTCAATTGGCCGAAATGGCCGTGACGTCACAGTGCGCGAATTTCAAACGGGGCCAATTGTGCTTCGGCTAGTAACCAATTAAAGGGGTGGTATAGTGATGCTCCAAGCAGAATAAATAAATAAATAAATAAAACAGTAGGAAATTGGCCGAGTTGGGGAATCGAACCAGGGTCTCCGGAGCGAGAGACGAGCATGCTGACCACTCCGCCACGCCAGCTCGATGGTTTGGAATGAACAAAGGTGCGTCTAGTGAATAAATTGTCTTCGTTCACCCTCATGTTCCTCCCTTCCCCCCCCTCCCCCCCCCCCCAAAAAAAACAATTTTTTTTTAAATAGGTAAAAATAAAAACTAAACAAAAATAAAGAAATGCAAACCAGTGCGCAAGGAAAGGCTTTCGCCTTGCAGCACTTGAGAGAGCCAAAGTGCCCCCTGAATTTTTTTACTGGGCTGCTTGGTGCTTTTCTATGCTAGTAGCCCGAGAGAGGATGTTGTGGCATATAAGCACTTGCCATCTGAACATGTGCAGTTGGAAAAGGCAGTGGTAAATTCCCAACGCAAAGTATCAAGTGTGTCACATGGATGCGACAGAACCGTTGTCGTGGCATTAGCCTTTTCATTTGCTGGTTGCAGGGATGCTGGAAAGTTTTGTTTCAATTCTTGACAGCAAGTTCAGGTTTCTGTATATGTTCTGTTCTGTACAAAAGTTCAGGGATGAGTTCCAGTTTACTGCTGCTTTATATGTGTTGTGAATGTTTGTAGTTTGACTGCTATTTGCCAGTTTGGCATCATCACACTGCTTTTACTGTCCCTCAATAGAACTTTTGTGGTCCGTGGTGCAGGTGGTGGCCAATGCGGTGGCAGCCCTGTCCGAGATGAATGAGGCCTCGAGCAGTGGCCAACCGCTGACTGAAATGAGTGGGCCGACCATCAACAAGCTTCTGACGGCACTGAACGAGTGCACCGAGTGGGGCCAAGTGTTCATCCTTGATTCGCTGTCCAATTACGCGCCCAAGGACGAACGCGAAGCCCAGAGTATCTGCGAGCGGGTGACTCCTCGCCTGGCACATGCCAATGCAGCCGTTGTCCTTTCGGCCGTCAAGGTTGGTGTGGACTCGCCCGTTTTGCTTTGCAGCATATAGATGCAGCCATTGTGCTTGGTCGCCGTTAGAACTGCCGGACATTTTTTCTGCTTGTTGTTTTAAGCTAAGTTTACCCATATTCTAACGTCTGGGTGTCAAATCCAACCACTCTTTTCTGTGGGTGGTGTATGAAAATGTAGCCTAACTTAGAGTGTGTCAGATGGCACTTCTGACTCCCGCTGCAAAACTATGATATTGCGAGTGCCTTAAAAAATGCGTCTGAAGTCGTGAGATGGCAGCAAGCTGGAATCCGCTTTTATGTGATAAGAAGATTGATGCCGTCCTATCTTAGACCACTGCAATGCATTTAACTGGTGAGAATTTGAAGACTTGGACTTCAGTTGTCATTATTTTGGTGACTCTTCCAAGCTTTCTGCTTCTGTGGCACTGTCAGCGGCATCACTAAGTCTGTGGCTGCCAGCACACGTGCCTTTGGGATTCCTTTGTTGATACTCTCTGGGCACATTAATGTCACATGTAGCATTCAACAAAGCCAGGTGTTAGTTTTGTTGGTTTTGAGTGTTCCGGTCATAATGCCACTTAGTAGGTCTATGTTCGAAGTGTCATCTAGACAAAGGTGTCCTGAAACCACAGTTCATTATTTGCTGTTCGGTGGATGATACCAGGCATAAGTGTGCAGGGTGAATGACACATAGTGGGAACGTCTAGCATATTCTACTGCGCTCCTCTCTGCGCCATCTGTGAGTGCCTTGTGCAGACAGCGTGACAAGGTGCCACTTCATGATTTTTTCCCACAGTCAGCATAGAGTACATAACCACATGCTTGAGTGTTCCCACTAAGTGTGGTCCACTGTGTCCAGAACCGAAGCCTTACTCCTGACTGGGATGCTATGCAAAAGCCTAGCAATGTTTGCATGGCTGGCAGGATTTAATGGCTGCAAAGACAAACCTCTCTGTGCACTTGTGATGTTATTTATGGTTCTGTCTGGTTTCTGTTGTAAGGCATCCTATCATTCTTTAAGTGCATGTGGGCTCTTTAAAGTGCGCCTGTTCGTTTCATTTGTTTTCGCTCCCCAAGTGTGGCACATGATGCTTGTACTTAATGCCATCGGGCGCTAGTCTAGTGTTTTATGTTTCTGTTCCAAACATTTTTGATTGGTGGTGCTTACCAGTCCTCGCATAGCTTCTCATGTTATGGCGTGTGTGTGTGTGTGCCTGTGCAGGTGCTGATGAAGTTCATGGAGATGATGAGCAGTGACTCTGACTTCGTCACCACCCTGACGAAGAAGCTGGCCCCTCCCCTGGTGACCCTTCTGTCCAGTGAGCCTGAGGTGCAGTACGTGGCCCTCAGGAACATTAACCTCATCGTGCAGAAGAGGTACGCCTATATGCTTCTGCCTTGGCTTACAGAGGCTTGGGCTGGTGGTCGTGACCTGAAATTTTAATACGTTTGCATTACAACCGCCATTACTGCAAATAGTGACCAGCGTTGGCAGGTGAAGCCTTGGTGGAGAGAAATCTCTTCACTTTCAGGGTGGTCAGGGAGAGGGTAGGGTGAATCAGTGGGAGGGATCGGTGGTGAGGAGATATGGTGAGGCACACTGTGATGGCTGGATTGGATCAGGTAAGTGGAAAGAGGGGCTACAGCATGTGACACGGTGATGATGGACTGGATCATGATCCAGTCCATCATCACCGTAAGGAGTACAGTACACAACATGCTAGACATATTGCGGCGATTTTTGTTTTGTACATTTCACTCAGTCTAATCTCTGAGCCTGTTCCTTAAGCCTGATGATCCTTCTTTCCTGCAGGCCTGACATACTTAAACATGAGATGAAGGTGTTCTTTGTCAAGTACAATGACCCCATATACGTGAAGCTGGAGAAACTGGACATCATGATCCGCCTGGCATCCCAGGCAAACATTGCCCAAGTCTTGGCAGAACTGAAAGAGTGAGTTTTTTGAGGCACTCACTTCCCGCTTTATGTGCCATCTGCTGTGCTTAGTTTGTTGGTGCACATGTGCATATCTAACTTTTAGGTTGTGCCCAGTTTCATTAGCTTGGGCTAGTTGCCAAGTGCTGTATTGGGCTGGACTGTGCTTTGCATGATTGGAGTACCTGGTTGTTAACAATGACCTAGCATGCAACTCCTTGCTCTTATTCATTGCCACATATTGTATATTTTTGTCTGATTTAGAAGTTTTGTTTTGTGCTGTGTGAGAAATGAAATTTCTAATGAGGACAGTATATGAAGGGAGAGGACTTGGATGCTCTTTGGCATAACCCCCCCCCCCCCCCCCCAAAAAAAAAAAATTTACGGCTCATTTGCTTTTTTTTTTTTGCTAAAGTAATTTTTGTCAATTTTTCAATGACTTCAGATGACTCGGGGGCCTCTTTCACAAAAGCAATGTAGCAAAACCATTGTTCATACTGTTCCTAAGGCACTATGAGCAGTGCTGAAGCTTCAGTGCGTGAAATTTAGCACTGCTGTTTGCCATTATTTTTTGCTTGGCAATGTGATGTGCTATTGCCTTAAATACGAAGTTTCACCAGCATGGCTTTCAAGATGGCTTTTCACTTTATCATAAAGCCTAGTAGTACATAGTACTACTCCTGGTAGTAGTGGTAGTAAAACTTAGTTAAGGGGAAGAACTCCAGCTGTCAATAACAAAGCAAGAAAAAGCATGTAATCTGCTTAGTGATTCTTTTATTATCTGTGCTATTTTGGCATGGGCTGAACTTTTATGCTTCCATCTTTCGTTATGTGTGCTGTATGCTTGCATCTGAGGGTCAGGATCATTAAATCTGCCTGAGGCATTGCATGCTACCTAGGGTCAGAGTACATTTTGAATTTGCCTTTTCCACAAGGCCGCTCCGTGCATTCGCGCCTCTCCTTCTACTTCCTTTTCTGGGCCTCGCTGATTGCAAATAGCCAGCTTCGATTGTGCGTGTGTAGTTCATGCTGGTGGCAGATGCATGTGACAGGTGGTGGCAGCTGTCTAGCATGCACCTTCCACTTTGCATGCACGGAAAACATGTGCTAGTTTTCAACCAATTTTCTGAGTAGTAGACGAAGTTTTGCGCACTTTCCAGAGGGTGGCTACATCCTGTAAAAAGGGTGGAATGACTGCTGTAGGTCTGTAATGGAGCGACGATGTTATAATTGACCAGGTCACCATGATTCACTTCAGTTTTTCCAAAGGTATGCAAAAGTGTGCAAAATACAATAGCCATTAAAAAGCAGGGCAATATTCCAGCCAGCACACTTGCCCTAGACTACAGGAACTGCTGCTTACACTTGTCAATGCACCTCTGCGCTGACAGGTGCACCCCTTAGTTCAAATTCCAGTGCAGAAGCACAGTGCACCTGTTCATTCCAGGCTGTTTTTGCAGCTGTCATATTTTGTAGGCATCGGCAGCCGACTGTGTATGAGGCCACCCGCCTTTGCACTTCATCTGTCTGCTATTCTATGCATGTGCATCTTATCTGTATTAGTTAAGCAGTGTATCTCTACTACCTTTGTTCTTTTTCATGTTGACTGGTTAATCGGGTGCTTGTACCCTTAGGGGCAGTCTGTTGTTGAACATTGCATTCCCTCTTCCTGTGAAGGTATGCAACAGAGGTGGACGTTGACTTTGTCCGCAAGGCGGTGCGAGCCATTGGTCGATGCGCCATCAAGGTGGAGCAGTCGGCCGAGCGCTGTGTCAGCACACTGCTTGACCTAATCCAGACCAAGGTCAACTACGTCGTCCAGGAAGCCATCGTTGTCATCAAGGTGGAGCCTTTTTTAAGCAGGTTACATTAATCTTGTGTTTGGCAGGTGGCCTCTCACTCATGACACGTTCTTTCCCGTGGCCTTCTCAACCACAGGACATTTTTAGGAAGTATCCAAACAAGTACGAAAGCATTATATCCACGCTGTGTGAAAACCTGGATACACTAGATGAACCGGAAGCTAGGTAAGTTGCTCTGAGAAGTTCATTGTTTTCATTGTTCTTGAGAGGCTCGACTTTTTTTTGCCCTGACATTTGTGGCCTTATCTCTGCTTCTGTCTTTTTTGCACAGAGCATCAATGATATGGATCATTGGCGAGTATGCAGAGCGCATTGACAACGCAGATGAGCTGCTGGAAAGTTTTCTCGAAGGCTTTCATGATGAGAATACTCAGGTGACAGTTTTTGGATGTTTTCACATCCATGTGTACTATAACTTGCTGCTGTAGCATTGTGCAGGCTGGTTACAGTACGAAAGCAATGATGGACATATTTACTATCTGTCTTGCAGGTTCAACTTCAACTGCTGACAGCCATAGTGAAGCTGTTCTTGAAACGGCCCACAGAAACCCAAGAACTTGTGCAACAGGTATAGTTCTCCTTCACCTTTATTGTGCCTATTACAGGCTGATCTGTGCTTGTGCTCTGTGTGCTTAGTTTTGAAAAGGTAGCATTGGCTTCATTGCTCTCAGATCATCTTAGACATGGGTTATAGGTGTGGCTTGGAGGTATTGTTGTGTGGGCTAGTTATTTTTGTTGTAATTGAAATAAAAATATCGACTGTTCTGCAGTGTAGCGGCAGATGGAATGCTGTGCCAATTGCTGCAGCCAGCACCAGCATATTAAATCTGCTGCACGCTGCTACAGATTGGTGGTTAACGACGAAATTGCATCAAGGCTGCACCAAAATAATGTTCCAGCTACCAAGAGCCGCGGCGAGATCGAAGAGGCTAAGGCTACCAACTAATGTGCACAGGCTACCTCATGATGTGTGCAGACTACCTCACGATTTGCGCTGGCTACCTCGCGATGTGCACAGGCTACTGTATAATGTGCACAGGCTACTGTATAATGTGCACAGGCTACTGTATAATGTGCACAGGCTATCATATAATGTGCACAGGCTATCATATAATGTGCACAGGCTATCATATAATGTGCACAGGCTACCATATAATGTGCACAGGCTACCGTATAAAGTGCACAGTCTACCGTATAATGTGCACAGGCTATCATATAATGTGCACAGGCTATCGTATAATGTGCACAGGCTATCGTATAATGTGCACAGGCTATCGTATAATGTGCACAGGCTATCGTATAATGTGCACAGGCTATCATAATGTGCACAGGCTATCGTATAATGTGCACAGGCTACTGTATAAAGTGCAGTCTACCGTATAATGTGCACAGGCTATCATTTAATGTGCACAGGCTATCATTTAATGTGCACAGGCTATCATTTAATGTGCACAGGCTATCATTTAATGTGCACAGGCTATCATTTAATGTGCACAGGCTATCATATAATGTGCACAGGCTATCATATAATGTGCACAGGCTACCATATAAAGTGCACAGTCTACCATATAATGTGCACATGCATGACTTTGGTTCCTTCTCCTGATGTGTGATGTGAGTGGAGAGGGGGTACAGCATGTTGCACTGTGCTTGCTGGATTGGAGCAGGTGTATGGCATGTCACATTGTGATTGATGGACTGGATCACTCCACCCGCGTGTGCAGTCCGAACCAGTCTGCAGTAGCGGCTGCTCCGTCCGATGGGGAACACAGTGCTAACGCATACTCTGCTGCATCAGTCGCATTGACCCTCTATAATTTTTTTTAAACACATGGACAGACAAAGGACCTGAATGGAAGTTTTTCGAAGAGATGGACTAGGCACCTGGCTGATCCGTCTTGCTCTGTGCAGGTCCTCAGCCTGGCCACACAGGACAGTGACAACCCGGACTTGAGGGACCGGGGTTTCATCTACTGGCGGCTGCTGTCCACCGACCCTGCTGCAGCCAAGGAGGTGGTGCTGGCCGAGAAACCGCTCATCTCCGAGGAGACGGACCTGCTCGAGCCCAGCCTGCTCGACGAGCTCATCTGCCACATCGGGAGCCTCGCCTCTGTCTACCACAAGCCACCATCTGCCTTCGTGGAGGGGTCACGCGTTGGCCTCCGTCGGGCCCTGCCTCCCAGGCACAACTCGTGAGCGTGTTGTTTCACTTCTTGCCACTTAGTTTTACGGCATGAGCCGTTATACGGAGACCACTCTGTGCCTTCATATGCGTGCATGTGTGCGCATACACACATGCGCACATACACACACCACAGCTTCTCTCCTAAAAGAGGAAAATACTGTTGATGCTGTAAAAAAAAAAGTATTGCCGCAGAAAAACAAAGCATAATGTAAGAGAGACTCGTGGAGAGCGCTGCCACCGGCAAGATACCGCGGTCGACGACCACGCGGCAGTGAGAGAGACTCCTGTGGCAGAACAAAGGTGGTGAGTCTTGAACAGCTAGCTCAGATGAGTTTTGTGCTAGGAAAGGTGTGCAGCAGGAAGTGTGTAGGAGCATCAGCACTAAGCAGCTTCTACATGACATTTGCAGCCAGTGACGGCTCTGGCGAAATCTTTTTAACTAAGCCGTAGCCTAATTTAGCCAATAATTTTTTTTAATTAAAAACAGCAGTTACAGCTCTTGCAGTGCGTAATAAACTGACAAGGTGTTCATATCAAGAAAATAAAAAAAGAAACCAGGTGATCATACAATGTCATGTGGCATTTGTGTGCCAGTAGCATGATTTTAGTCATCGTTTTTATATTCACCTTCAATGCATCTTCTCAGTTCCGATGCCTAGCTGCTGTGGCATTGCAAAACAACCCCATTTTCTGGCTTTCCTTCCTTCCTCGTAGCCATCCTTTTTTTAACTTTGTTTATTGGTTTTTTGCATTCGTTCATATCATTTTTCATTTATCACGCGGGAATCATTATAATTTTCATTCTCGCCAGACTCTTTTGAATTGCTTCAGTGGAATCGTGATCGCGCATGACAACTTGAAAATGTATGACACTGTCTGAAAAAAAAAAAAATCTATTCTGTGTCTCAGTGCCGTTCTTTTCGGGGTACATATTCTCATTTTTATATAAATGCTTTTTTTTTTAAAAAAAAACCTATGAAAACAGCATGACCGTGCACAACAATGCTGGGTTCATTACTAAGAGGTTAATGTTATCTGCCTAATCATGGCAGAACAGACAGCGCCAGCCCGTTATGCGCTGCCGAACTATGCCCGTGACATGGTGGTTGAAGAATAGCGGCCTCTTGTGCCTAGCACTGCATATCGCCAGCTTCTTGTGCACATATTTATGCTGTCACGCCGGACATCAAATTGTTCGTCTGGCATCCAAGATTCACGCTCTGAAGTGGTGGCTGATGTGCCTTGCTGCTGTCGTCTTTTTGCAGAGTGGGCTCTGCAGAAGAAGCTGGAGCGGCAGGAGCCGGGGACCAGTCGACAGTGATCCCCAGTGCCGACACCCTGATTGGGGACCTGCTGAGCATGGACATTGGGGCACCCCCTCCCGTGCCTCCTGTGGCAGCAGCCGTTCCAGCTGCGGCTGCTCCCTCAGCGGCCATGGACATCTTTGGCGGCGGTCTGGACAGCCTGGTGAGTCCAACTGCATTCTCTCATGGCTGCCCAGTGCTAGTGGTGTCGGAGTAGTCGGGCGATTTGGACACCGGAATTGGAAGACCGAATCCCGCTCTGTTCGCTCCGCAGTCGTGGCACTCTCTTGCAGATCGCAATGTTCCAAATTTGATGTAGTTGGCTCTTGCTAACACGAACTGCAAAACTGAAAATTTATTTGAATTGCAGTTAAACCTCGATTTAACGAAGTCTGTAAAAGGGCAGTTTACTTCGTAATACTGAAATTCTGCTACATCGGAATTCGTCTGCATGCTAAGAATCTGCCAAAAATGCACTGCGGATAACTCACGGGAAAAACTTCCGAGCACTCCACGAGCATCGCTGACATGTTCCACCGCTGCCACGGCTGCGAGCTCATTGCCGGCGGCAGCAGCATCCCAGTGGGCTACGCCATCTGCGTCTACCCCCCCCCCCCCCCCACTTCTTTTATTCTTCTTTTTTCCTCCATGTCAGCGAGAGCGAGATGGATGTCCTCCAGTCGCCAACCAATGAACCGAAATCAGGCCCACCCCGCTCCTCTTGTTTTTCGCTGCAAGCCCGCGTGTGTGTCATTTTGCACGTGCGCTCATCGTCTAAGCGAGAAGCGAGGTTGTCAGGTTTGGAGTACACGACAGGTTTCACAGCTGACGGATGTGCCGCTGACCCTTCAAGTTCTTTTACCAAGCTTTGGGCATCTGTCAACGCGATTAACACGGCGCACGATTTTGCACTAGATAGCAAGAACTGCGGGCTAGCTTGGCATGCTGCAAAGGCTGCGCAGACTCTCGTGCCAGCCTCGCTCGTACTACCCCAGATGGCGTAACTGGCGGCGAGCTCGTCGCTGTAATCATCGTTGTATTTGCATCTGCCTGCGCGCTCTGTATGTGAAAGCCAGGCGCCACCCATCTTATGTATGCACTCCAATGCACGCTTTGGCACATGCTGCTCACTAGTTTTTTTCTTAGGTTCATTTCCAGCCCGCACTGCAATTTCTGAACATTGAAAGTGCAGCAAAATCTACTTGGTTATATTGAAGCATAAAAATATATGCTGTTCCATGGACAAAAAGTTGTGAAAACTTCATTACATCGAGGATTTTGTTACACTGAAGTTCGTCACATCGAAGTTTAACTGTATTCTGAGTGCGAATTAAGTGGTGCCTTTGTATTACTTTTGATTTTGTCGGGACCAGAGCAACAATAAAAATAAACCTGATTCTTCAACAAAGCAACTTCAAATTAATGAGTGCCCACAGTGCAGTAAAACATGATTGAAGCATATTCTTTTAGGGGATTGTTCTGCTTTGGATGTAGTCGCATGAAATCCCCGGCTCAGCTTTATTTAAAGACCTCACTCATCTAGTACCCGCTTACGATGTAGTAACTTGCCGCGCACCTCTCGTCACGTACAAGGCTGAAAAGGTCTCACGTGAAGCAGCCATGAACTGCGCTGCGGGTATCCTAATGCACAGATTTTTGCATAAGTTGAATGTGCTGTACCTGCAGTTTGCGAGTTGTGCACATTTTGTCGGCTCGTTGTCTCGCAGCTGGGTGACCCTCTTGGCGGAGCGGGAGCAGCACCCATCCCAGCAGCGGCAGCCGCTCCCCTGGGTGCCACCAACACAACTGGTCTGCTGGGTGACATCTTTGGCCTCGGCACCACCAGCACCTTCTACACACCACCCAAGCAGGCAAGCTCCCTTCCCCTCCGTTTAGGATCATCTCCTTGCTGTTGCGACATAGTTGTCGTTGAAATGATCTGTCCAAGGGTACTTGCTAAACCTTTTTGAACCCCCATGGCGCCCAGAAGGTGCCTTGCGTTGCATCCCTTCCTGCCTAAAATTGATGAAAAAAAAGATCATGCAGAGGTGTAGCCTCTCAGAAAAAAAAAATTGGAGGAGACACTTAAGCTCTGCCTTAAGGATATGACACGATAGCTTTAGTGGAATAACGCCCTTATAAAACCCCACTTAACCAAGTCATACTACAGTAGAACCCCGCTGTTACGTTCCTCACTGCTGCGTTTTCCCGGCTGTTACGTCGTTTTCTTCGGGTCCCGGCATAGCTTCCATATGATCCAATGTATTGGGAACCCCGCTGTTACGTCGTAGCCGAGGAAACGATCCCGCATGATACGTCGCAACCGGGCTCCCCGAACCCGCCCGGGCAATGCGCGCCAACCGGTATTTTGATTTTTGACAGTCTTGGCCAGGCTTGGCTACGGAACTGGCTGCAAGAAGCCGCACGCGAGTTGGAGAGGCCGCCGCTAGATGGCTATCTGCCTCGCGAACGCCGAATGTCGCGATCTTTATCTGGGAGGTGGTGACGAGGAGGCGCGGGGCTGCGGTCGCTTATCTGTTTTTTTCAGCCAGCGTTCGCTTCGGCGGACGCAGTTGTTGCCACCTCGCGCGTCTTTTCTTTTCTTTCACTCTTTATTTTTATCTTTTAACTCTCCTCTATCTGCAAGTGACAGCGGTGGTGGCTCGGCTGGAGCCAGTCGGCAAGCCCGTGCAATTTCCTTTTCATCCTTCTCTCAGTCGCAACATCTTTATCGTGCTTTGATGGCGTGATAGCGTTGCGTAAGCGGAAGGCGCTTCCCCTTGAGGAAAAGCTGGACGTACTAAACGCAGTCGACAGGTAGTCGGGGCGGCCTACCGGGAGCAGCGCGGCGAGCAGCCTACGAACATTTCAGTGCTTGACGCTATGCACAACGTCGCTTCAGCGTGGACTGCAGTGAGCGCGTGAACTGCACAGCACTGCTGCGTGCGGTGTGGCCGCACCGCAAAGCGACGCTGACAGCAATGCGGCCTTTGCTATTGAGAAACGCGTTGTTCTTTCCGGCGAGCGAAAGAAACTGCAATCCATCATTCTCGATTTTTTAAAGTCCTAGGGTCAATTTGCGGAAATAAGTTGTTTCAAGTCAAAGCTGCACTGTTTTCATTAATTTTCGGTGCTTTCCTCACTGTTGCGTTTTCCCGGCTGTTACGTTTTTTTTTCCCGGTCCGGTGAAAAACGTATGAACGGGGTTCTACTGTATATGACTGTGCCTGCGTGGTCCGGGGGAGCATGTACGGCTCGGAATGGAAAGCTGCTGGAGGGTTCGATTCCCCTCAGCCTCCCATCCGATTTGAGAAGCCTGAGTTGGCAGCTGCTCCCAAATCGGCCATGTCGCTTGACATTGCACAACCCTACTACCAATCTGTGCCTGACCATGTCAGCTCTTAGCTATCACCTGCCAGAGCCGTGCTCACATTTTTTCTCACAGCGGTGACGCCAAATTTACTGGAAAATGGGGCCTTTAACGTGGTTCCTTTAAAATTGCTTAAATTCTGTTATTGGTGACTGGCTCTATAGTGAAACAGCGTGCTTATAAGCAGTTGTAGTATGAGTAGTCCCAGAATGTACTGGGTAAATGAAAATTGGTGATGGAGGTGTGCACAGACTTGAATGCTCAAGGAACCTGAAAACCACTCCTAGGAACCCAGTTTGAGAACCCCTAGTCTAGCCCACAAAAAGGACAATGACAGACTTGAAAATCACTGGCTGTATAGCTTACTGCTCATTTATGGTGGGATCAGTGTCTTAGAAGAATTTTATTAATGAAGTCACTATTACAAAATCTTCAGGAAGCATGTATTTTTGCATGCTGATTCCAAATATATACTTTAATTTAATGGGAAACAAGTTCTTGTGCACTTATGTAATATGTTAGGCAACTTTTTGCTGAAAGCTTTCAAGAAACTTTGCTGTAGGGAACTTGCTAAAATGCATGTAACTAGTTTCTCTCTAAGCCAAGGAATGCGATAAGAGTGAAGGCCTATTATAAAAGTTGAGCTATGGGGTTACAGCTAATTTGATCACAGAAGCATTAGGGCAGCGTTTCTTGTCAACCTTGCTTGCACAAGTCAGTGTGCAATATTCAAACAGCCAAGAAAAAAAGTTGAGAACAAGGGCGTGTACTTAAAGGTAGCTTTTTAACAGACTGCAGATTTGATACCTGTGGATAATGATAACATATGAATTAACAGCGAAGCAAACAAAGAAGTATTGGTGTTTCCACTCCTTCATTCTACGTACTCTTGCCTCCAGGTGTGGCTGCCTGCAGCACGAGGAAAGGGTCTGGAGATTGCCGGCACCTTCACTCGAAAGAACGGCCAGATCTTCATGGAGATGACCTTCAGCAATAAGGCAATGCAGGCCATGACTGGCTTTGCCATCCAGTTCAACAAAAACAGGTGGGTAAGCCTTTTTTTTTTCTGCAGGAGCTTAGTCTTGCATGAAGGGGCCGTAAGTTTTATTTACGCGATAAATTTCTGCAGGCACGATTTCGTTGTGCGGGTGCGCAAAATGTATTGCAGATCTTTACTACTTTATGCGCTGTTTAGAAATGGGAGGCAGTTCAAATGTGTACACATGCAGCTGACTCGCTGTAATTTGAACTCGGAGGAGACAGAAAATTTGTTCAAGTTATGTGGAATTCAGGTTAGTTGAGCAGGACCCCAGAAATGCCTTGAAAAAAACAAAAAAAAAGAAAGAAAAACAAGCGTTTGAAATAAATCTGGAGCCCTCACTACAGTGTCTCGTAGTGCCAGGTGTATTGTTGAGATGTTAAATCCAGTATCCCAGTCCAAGCCCTTGATCTTTTTATCCCCCCCCCCCCCCCCCTCCCCCTCTTTCATCGGCACAGCTTTGGCCTAACTCCTGCACAGCCGCTTCAGGTGCAAGCCCCCTTGCAGCCAAACTTCCCGGCAGATGCAAGCCTGCAGCTGGCCACCACTGGCCCTGTCCAGAAGATGGACCCACTCACCAATCTGCAGGTAGGTGGTGCTACGTTCACAGAGCAGCTGTTTCAGAGGCTGCCTTGTCTTGGGCTGCCTATGGGCCCCCAATGAGTCTCTTGACGTCTGTGCAAGAATTGTAAGTGAGAGGGTTCTGATCCGCCTCTCTGTTGGCAACTACTTATCGCAAGAAATGTGTTTGGGATTGCTCAGACGCATGCTTTTGTAGCCATTGGTCAGCCATCCGTCAGTGTGGCTGTCTGCCCCACTTAGTCTTGTTTGACGCCCCGGCACCAGGCTTGCTTCCTGCACGGTTTCAAAGTCTCATCTGAGACAGGCTGGTCGAACAATGCACTTTTACATTCCTGCGGTGTGTGTGGCTTATCTTGAGCGTTCACCCCAGGCTATCTGAAGGTGTACGCTGAAATGATAGTGCTTGGCACTGCTTCCAGTTTTTAGTGCAGTGAAATGTAGCCTCACTGTTGTGAAGCCACAGGTGTAGGTCACCAGAGATTCTGTTTCAGGTCTCGTATAATTGGATTCCTTTCATTGTTTGTCAATTCGCTCGAGCACCATGTTATCAGCGGTGCTGCGCGTGATAAGGATAGAGGGTGTTGGAGGAAATTGCACAATGCTTCCCAGTGTCTGCTGATTTGTGGCATCGAATTCAGCATGCCTCTCATGTTCATTCCAACGGGCGCAATTTCTAATATGTGCTTTGAAAATGACATTTCTCTAGGAATGCAAAAGGTTCACAATAACAGAGCTATTCTTGTTTTATTTATTTACAGAAACTCCTAAAGGCCCTCATGCAAGGGTATTACATAGGGGGGTGGCGGCAAAAGTGCAAACATAAGAAAACTGAACAGTTAAGAAAACTAGAAAAGCAGAATCGTTGAACAGGTAACAAGTATCAAAATGTGGTGGAACAACACGCAAAAAGAACACAATGGCAACAAATAATAATGCGAAACATAAATATCAAACGCTTGGGGTGAACAGAACAGAACTAGTAGACGAATTACACATCCCTTTTCACTTATGAATTCTGTCAAGGCAAGTTTGTTTTGATAAGCTTTTTGGGAGGCTTCCACCGCTTCGATTGCTCCTAGGGAACTCAACAATTTTTTTGTTTCAGAGTTGGTTGTTTAGTTTTGCTACTTCTTTCCTGGTTTTTCAGCCGCAACACCTGTCTTCGCACTGTTCTCAACACTAGATGGTCTATAGCTAATGGTTCGACTTTTCAGCTTAAACTAAACAAAAACAAAGATAAAAGTACCCTGAATTTAGTAGTCAAACTTGGTTTTAGCTGCAATAGTCAGTATTCTTGGCATGGAAGGCATATACAGTAGATATTTTTCGGACTCTCTAGGGACCGCAAAAACGACCGAAAAATTGGGCAGTCCAGAAAGTCAAATTTCACCGAAAGAATCTTGAACTTATTGCCAATATGCGGGAGGAAGGGGTCACTTGTATTGCACACATTCTGAACCTCCTCATGACTAAATTTCGCTGCGTGTCACGAACACTGAGGATGGGCGGCAACTGCTTTCACGAGCTCAGCCTGGCTGTGCTGCCCTTGGCATGTTGCCGGTGAACGCACGGGTTGGAACAAAGTCTAGACTCAAAAGTGAACACGCCGCTGTGGGAACTGTGCTGCGCTCGCAGTACGAAGGGCCCGGAACAAGAACGCGAAGAAACGATAAGAACCGATAAACGGCCGCAGCAAGTGCTCCTTCGACGTTGGCCTTCGTAATTAGGCCTAGCGACTAGAGCGAAAATCTGCATCGTATCCAGCAATATGCACTGTACAGTGGCTTGTGTATAATGAGAGGAGTCTTGCGTGTCGCCAGTTGTTTACGGTTTTGCAGTAGAAAGGTCAGGGTTGCGGTGTGCTTTTCTCCGGGTACGCTGACCTCGCTTTGAAATGCACCACCATTTTCTTCCGTGCTCGCCATCACTGTGAAGCTGTATGCCTCCCACATTTCGCATGCGTGGAACAAAAACGGCACCAAAACAGAACTTGACACCAACAGCGATTGGCCACCACACTGTTAAGCGGCTTCTGGCGTGTTGCACGGTGTGCCCGCTACGACGCTGAGCACTCATGGGCATTGTGAATTTTGTTGCAGCTGTTGATTGGTGCAGTTCCATCATCACTGCGGCATGAGCGCAAATGACCGAAGGTTCGAAAACAAAACTATGCTGTAGTATACAGTGCCTTGGCTGCGCTGGAAGAGAATGCAGTTGCACGGGTTGGCCTCTAAGCATATTTCTGTCATCTGCGTTTTTCCTGTAACCTGCAGCTTAAAAATGCAATATTTAGGTTCCAATAGAGGAAGGTCGTGTAGGATTGAAGTGGCTGCTGTGAAAATAGTGCAGAAGCGCGCACATGGGCCCATTGCCCGCTCCATGCACCCGTCCTCTTTGCTATTGCCTCCTTAACACTAGCAGCTGCTCATTCAGACGGAGAACCAGTGCAGGGCATTTAGAATTTTCTGTGCATGTGAACAACCGCGAGAGCCACAGAGCCTTGCAAATTCTAGAGAAGCATGTTCCTCTTACTGTCTCCACTTCCTGGCTACTACGTTTCTCAGTTCGTATGTTTTTACAGCGCAGCGCACCTGCCGGCGGTGGCAGGTGGCGTGGGAAGAGCTACGCTCAAATTTCGCATTAGTCTGTCGTAACAGTCCGTCAATTTCTTCTTTCCGTGGTCCAGTGAAAAACATAGCTGCATAATGGCGGTGTTCTAGTTTATTATCACCCGCTTGAGCAGTTAGTTGGTTAAGTAGGTTTATCAGCTTCATGTAGGACACTGGCACAAAACCTTGCATGGTCGTCATGAAAAGTGTCATATTCGGGATACTGCGATCATCAAGCTGCAGTTCTATCAGCGCTATCAACGCGCAGACCACATGAAGCCCCGTCCTCTTACTCGACCCAACGCAACAACCCGAATTAAACTTGTCAGCCTAGTTTTTAGAAGTACTTCTACTTGCGTTCTTGCTGCTGCAGTGGCTTAGTGATGTGGTGCTTGGCTGCTGACCCAGAAGATGTGGGTTCAGTTCTGGCTGTGGTGGTCTCATTTTGATGGAAACAAAATGCTAGAGGCTTGTGTACTGTGCGACGTCAATGCACATTGAAGAACCCCAGGTGGTAGAAGTGCAAAATTACTGGCAAACTGTTCATGCTGACAAAAATGCCAAGGTATTCTAATTGATTTCTGACCACGCAGAATTGCCACATTAAATCACCGAACAACGTCAGTAATTCATTTTCCAGCTAACACTCTAAAAAAACAAAGACAAGCACTTCATTCAGAGTGGTCTGCATTGCTGTTCCAGGTGGCCATCAAGAACAATGTGGACGTCTTCTACTTCAGCTGCGTGGTGCCCATGCACGTGTTCTACGTTGAGGATGGCCTGATGGAGAAGCGAATGTTCCTGGCCACATGGAAAGACATCCCGGCCCAAAACGAGCTGCAGTTCTCGCTGGATGCTGGGCCGCTGACGGCCGACCAGCTGGCTCAGCAGCTGCAGCAGAATAACATCTTCACCATCGCTAAGCGCAACGTTGATGGCCAGGATATGCTTTACCAGTCACTCAAGCTCACCAATGGCATCTGGGTGCTCGCCGAGCTCAAGATCCAGCCAGGGAATCCCAGGATCACGGTCAGTGTTGGTTATTGTGGCTTTGTTGTGCAGCTCTGTCGGTCACCATGGCTTTGGCGTGCTGCGTTTTTGGCTGTCATGGATTTCTACCACTCTGTTTATCATAACTTTTTTGTGGCCAGCCCTAGAGCAAGAGGGTTTCCTCATATAGCGCACGCATACTGAAGGTAGAAGTGAGGTCTCGTTCCGTTATTTTTTTTGTTGCTATTTGATCACCACCGTTATGCCATCAGTGCAGCCGGCACGGGACACCAAGCATCCACACTATCTACATTTCCGCTAACTTTTGGGTTGGCGACGTTTGTGGGGAGCCTACAGACTGCAAGGAGTTTCTTGCGATTAACAAAGATTTTTTGCTTCCATGAAGGTAACTTGGCAGATGACTCACTTTGTTGTCCCCACTTCTATTGCTTTTGTCTTGGCAGTTTGGTGTGATGCTGACATGACAGCACAGCTGCCTAGTTATTGGTGTCGCTTCTTTTGCCCTAGTGGTCTTTTTTTTTTATTTTCATGTTGATGACATGATGGCAATGGGGTGAAAGGTAGCTAGGTGTGTGAATGAGGCCTTACTTGACCCTAATCTTTTAGGCCCCCGTCCACTTTTTTTTGCGACTTTGTGACCTAACTAAAAAAAGACTTATTCTTCTTGTGGCTGTTCTTTTTCTTTACAGTTGTCTCTGAAGACGAGAGCACTGGAGGTCGCGCACGGAGTGCACCAGATATACGAACTTATCCTACACAGCTGAGAAGACTGAACGGGAATGTTTCTCCATGCCTTCTTTAATGAGTTTGAGTCTCCAACTTGGCTTTCTTTTTTTTTCCCCACTTGAGTGGCATGTATGCTGAGCATAAGTGCAACATTCCTAAGTTATATCACCACGTTGGTGTGAAGTAGACCCAACACGTGCGCTTGGTTGAAAAATCTGGTTTGCCTGCAGAGGCATCAAAATTCTTTTCTATTTTTTTTTTTTATATACTGGACATTCCCGACCCAGATGTCACTTTTGATTATAGTGTATAGTTTAACTAAAAGGTCTTTCTTTGCTCAGTGGCTGTGTAGCTGCTTTTTTCATTTTTTTTTTTTCTCCTGCAAAGGAGTTCTTAGGTTTTCCTCTGCTCTCTGTTGACCAGATGTGTGTGAACGTGAATGTTTTGCCTCAAAGGAGCGAGTTAGCCATTGAAAGCCCCGTGTTCAGACTCACAAACGTCGCACCAGGGCACACATAAGTGAGACGTTATTCTTATTGCCGAGTCTTTCGCAGTTCACTCAGCTGCTGTGAGGGGTCCGAGATCCTGTCAGGGCCTGATAGCCAGCGAAGATTCTGCACTCTTGCAGCATTGGATCATCGCACACCAGATGCAAATTCTGGGCATAAGAAGAGGGAAAATGAGTGCTTTGGTTTCTCATATGAGTAACGAGCTTGGAATCGAGGAGTGTGTTCTGTCACTTTCGCTTCTGTCGCCATGGAACAACCAGTTGTATTCTTGCCACCACTGTACAAGGTTGTTGGTGTCCTCATTTCGCAAAACAGCTAAACTAAGAGCTAAACTAAACTGGTGGCAGCTACTACAGCGGGGGAGCTTTTTAGTTTACACACAATGCAAGCGCCTTTCAAGCATGCATGTACTTAAAATCATGACGCTAGTAAGTGCATAGATTTGCTTGCAGTCTTATGTGGGAGGAGAGGTCTAAAGCAGCTGGTTTCTTGGAAATTTTTCTACTGAATAAACTCAAACCACGAACTTTGTTGATGGAAAGATGCTTTCGGCTAAGGCTTGTGTGACAAGTGTCGGTGTACCTTAGCTTTCAGGGCAGGCTAGTTCCTGTGGCTGGCAGTAAGCGCCTTTCATGCTAAAACCTAAAGCAATGCACCTACCAATAAATGCTCGGACTTAGGTGTGTTAATAAGAAAACACTGGTATCTTAGTCATTGGGTTATCCAATTTCTTCACATTTTTGTTTGCTTGCATGTTTTGTTTCGTTAATTTTTTTTTAGAATGTCGTGTTAGTACCCCTTGCATTGCTTGATTGGAAATCGTGCTTGTAAAAGGCAGTGTTGTTTTTCATTTTTCACTATAAATGTACCACAATGGACTAGAAGGATGGTTTAAAAGTTTAACAGTGACACAGAAGTGAAAGCATTGACCCATTTTTTCCCTCGGAAAGCTGTATAAATAGTATGCACGTTTTCGTTTTTGCTACTATAACAAATGTTGTACATTTATGCTAAGCTTTTACCCATAAAAGTACATGCATAAACATGTCTCAGTGCTGTTGCAAAGCACAGAATGCATTGGCGTGTGCATGCGTAGTTTAGTCTGTGGAACACCATTGTAAATCGTGCTAAGATTTTTTTTTTTTCGATCTACGACAAAATGTTCACTCGAGTGCTTGTGTTCCATTCATATGAGGTTTTGGGGGGTGGGGTCTACACTTGTGTTCAGTGATGTATAAAAGCCCGGTTAACCTTAATTTTTTATTTTTTTTAATTGTCATGAACTTGTGCGATGCATTCAGTTGTTGGCTTTTGCCAGGTGTTACAGAAAAAGTTGGAAAATGTAAGTGTGAAAGTTGTCTGTATAAAAATAAAATGCATTGAAAGATTGGTGGCTAATATTAGTTGCCTTTTCTGATGTAATCTTTCTCTGAAGTGGGGACTTCCAAGGTTGCAGGAAACTGAGCGCAGAATACTTTTTAGCTTTCTGTTGAGTAGTTTCAAATGGGCTTAGATGTTAAATACATGAAACAAAATTTAAAAAAAACCAGGAAGGCCTGTTGATTTATTCAAAGGTGAATCATTTTGCATGGTAGAGAAGAAGAGGACTTTGTTGGAATATCTATGCAAAATGCTGATGTGGTCATTTAAAAAGACTGAACTGATGGAGTGTAAAAAGGATGTATACTTTGAGTGCGATCCTTGAAGTCTTCCACCTTGGCAACAGTCTGAAAATAAAATGGTGCCATGACCATAGACCACTTGATGACATGGAGAGGTATAGTAACGTGACCAAATATGGTGTACCCCAGAAATGCTGCCTGTAATGGTGAACCACTTCATCAACAAGCGAACGTTGCAGAGCAGTAAAAAGTCAACTGAACAGCGTGGACTAAAACTGTTCTGGCATGCACCCAAGTATTTCATGCTTAACGAAAGCTTTGACATCAAATGTGTAGACTAAATATTTGTCGCTGCTCCAATACCGCTGGGGTTTTTTCAGACGTCCAAAATGCATCACTGATCTCGTTTTGTGGCTAGAATATGGAAATATTGCCTAAAGATGCAATTCCAGCACTTCTCAAAGCTAAAGTTGATTTTCAAAAATTGCATTTGGACATGTCTGCAGTTGAAAGCATGCTTGGATACTAAGACCTGCACCTCTAGGTGATAAAATTTGTGGCAAAATACAGAGCCGACTTTTGTCTCTTGCTTGCTAGGTCACTCGGTCTTCCAAATTAGCATATGTAAAAGCTTTCAAGTTGCAACCAGCAGCGATTTGCAAAGAAAGTTGTTTATAGGGAGCCATTGAACACATTGTAGTGTGCACATTCAGAAATGGGTTTGATCTTCACGATTTTTATTTTTTGTGCCTTGGTATTTGTTGAACAGAACGTGCTTGCATAACACTCAAGCATTCTTGCACTGACCTCAATATAAATAGCTGAACATAAACAGTTTAACACAAAGCTATCTAGAAACTTAGAGTGGCTGTTGTTTTTCTATCACATTTTTTCAAATATGTGTTTTGAAGTGAAAGCTTTACTCTCCAGTCTGCAACTTTCATGGTCAACAACTTTCACTTTGACCTTGAGCCAGTCGTCACACGCCTGGCGTCATACCACGTGACTGGCCACAGCTGGAGCCGAGCTCCGCCTGTGCCGTGTCGCTCACTGCTGCTCCACCATACCACGTGACATGACCACATGATTAGCCGCATATAGCGCGCATCTCTCCGCGTTCGCTGCAGTCAGAGCCGTTCAGGGCTAGACTCTGCGGAGTGATGGAGGCCGGTCTTTCACTTGTCTCATTAGGTATAACTGAGTTAAACCCCTGCCATTTTTAATGGAAGAAGGCATGTGTTGTCACATCTGAACCAAATGGACTGAAAACAGGTATTGGATACACATCGGAAGGCTGTGACAGCTGCACATATGCAACCACACTGAACAGCCATTCTTTAACGACAGCCTGATACCATTCTGCATTTATTTTACATCCACAGAGTAACACAAAAATAACTTAAAATCATCTGTTCAGCATCATTTAGTCTTGCTTTTCTGCCTTGGGCATTTTCCTCTTCCTATAGTAACTCCAGAGGCCTTGTAATGACATCACAACAGGCAGGCTGATTGGCAGGAACAGGGGAATGTAGATTGCATATCTGCAAAGTGAAACAAAAAAAAAAGGGAAAAGTCCATTGTTAGGGCATGTAAGCTCCAAATAAAGCGTGCAAATGCAAACAATGGAGCTTTTAAGCTCCATTATTGGAACATCACCAGATCAGCAACAGGTCCATAAAAGTGGGCCCTACTGTACATATCTTCATGCAAAAATATTACACTGTACTTCCTGAGAATCCACGCTCTTTAATCCCAAGGCTATACTGGATGCTGTAAGCACATTCCGAACACTGCAATTAAAGTGGTGAGACATGCAGCCCTTGCCAACATCAGTGCATCTTGCAACCTTGCATGGAGGATCAATACCATACATAATACTCTGTGAAAGGTCGTTAAAGGTTTAATAATAGACATGGCATAACTGTACTGTCTGAACATCACATAGCACGTCATGCAAAGCTTCGTGACGTTTGTACACCTGACATTTTTAAGAGTTTTACTTTGCCTGACATGCAAAACAAGCCAAGATTAAGATGCTTCTCTGCCTATGCAGGTGGCATCTACAGTACACACTAGGACAGGAAATAATGAAGATGCGAACAGCATTTGTGGTTAAGCGTTCGTGCCTGGTCGCACCATATGCCAGAGCAAAACCGTTTTGAAAAGCTCTGTGGGGAAAACACCATTAGCATGTTGAATACTTTTGACAGGGATCTGAGACACGCCAACCGATCCAACAACAAACAGTTCTGGATGAAGCTGAAGCTTACTTTTGATCATCAGGGAAGTAGAGAAGTGCCAGCAGAGAAGGATCAAAGAATGCCTTTTCTGAAAACAAAAAGGAAAAAGGGGGTGGGAGGGGGGGGGGGGCAGTTTCAATGAGTCCTGCGAACACCACAAGTGAAGGTGCAGTAATGAGAAATAAAACATTGTTGGCCTACCAGATGCCAAAAATGCGGCCTCGGCATGCTGGAAAGCACTCTCCAAGTCCCCTCTTTCCAGCAGATCAAAGCTTCGCTTCGCATGCGATACAGATGAATAAATCTAGACGGGAAAAAATAACAAAGAACATCAACAGCAGTTGGTGCTAACAACTCGGTGTCCATAAATTTAGACTATAACAGCCTAGTCTCTCAAGCATATCAGTCATCTTTCAAATCTTATGATCACCTCCTTATAGGCCTTATATGATGATGATAATGAAAACGTGTAACGAGGAAAAGAGGGTGGGGGAATTAGGGGAATGTGATCGGACCCTCAGTCCAAGATTCCGTCGGCAAAGGCCGCCGCCCATGCTCTTACGATGAGGGTTCGTTGATCTTCAAGGTCCCTACAGACAAGACTGCCTCCCATCCTTCCCACGTTCGCTATTCTATTAAACGGAACTATTAAGCGTGGCAGTCCCATGCCATATGATATAAGTCTGTGTATTGGCCACAGAATTTACTCTCCCGATTTAAAAGCTTCTCAATTTATCTTGTGAAATTTAGCCGGATTGTTGAATGACATAGTTTGCAGTTGTCTGAAATGACATTTTTCCGATTTGTTCACACCCTAAGCGGGATTTGAACAGAATTGCCGGGTGAGAAATAGGTGTTTTAGAATTTCGGCATAGGTTCTCAGAGGGTGAAACAAGTCACCGTCTCCAGGGAGGAGGGATCCCAAGGGAGAAATGCTCCGCCAGACCCCCCGGTGGCCTGGCATACCCAAATAAGGTGCTTGCTCAATGCACAAGAGCAAGTATACCATGCATAGAAATAAAACTGCTCTCACCAAATATACCATGTGCATCATATCATGTCTTCAATGCTAACTGTGGTATGACACTAGGGGCACACTAACAAAAAATGGGCCACTCAATCACTTACAAGGTCCCCAATTTCATCCTTGACCACAATGTTGGAGATTTTGCTGAGCAGCTCTGAGAGTGAATGTAAAGAAAAGCTGGACATGGACAGGTAGTCTTGAGTCCTTCGTCTTAGAAGGAATGCAATGTCCTGCATTGAAACAAGCAGTAAATTATGACTTCGCAACAATGCATGAAAGATAAAACCTGAAAAACCACCAGCACTAAAATGTCGCAGCATTAGCAGGGTAAAGAAACAAGCAGTGTCAATGTGCACAATTTTCAGACATAAAAGCATCCTGCACGCTGATGCCAGTAAGAGCAATTTAAAGCCATATTTTATGACTTCTAGTCTGGATGCAGTGCAACTTTGTCTCTAAAGCTGCACGACTTCGAATTCTTTGATTTTTGCTCTGAAATGACAAAGGGAATGAAACTGCATTTTTACACGTAAGAATTATGTTCAAGAGGGCTGCATCAGGCTCATTGGCTCATCTTGATGGAAACGATAGAATAGTACTAACAGACAGGACGGAAGTGAATAAGGCAGACGCTTGTGCTGACAGGCAACCAAATGATTTATTGCAACAGGGAAGGCTGCACAACTTTAGGGGACACTTAAGCTATGCCTTAAGGGTATGACGAAGTAGTCCCTTCAGTGACCTGGGGTCCTCTTTGCGTAGCACTTCACAAACAAGGACTCTGTTCTTTCTTTCACCATCACATAATGCCTAACCTATCCTTAAAGGGACAGTGAGGAGAGATCTATTAATATTTTTTTTATAGCAAAATCCGATAGTTCGGCATTTCATGGCTTTGTTGCCACTTGGCCGGCAGCGAAAGATGCATTTATTTCTAAGAAATTTGGATTCGAAGTTGAAAAAGTTTTTCCCGCCGCTCAGATTCAAACTTGGGATTCTCCTATGACGACACAGGACTAAGTGACGTGAAACATGACGTGTACATGACGTAACGCAGACTCCGTGATTTCTGACAGCCAGCACAGCGGCCTAGCAGCAGCCGAAATGAAAGCTACCGCCGGCTGCACGTTGAAGGCAACTATCGGCTATTGCAGCCGTCGCTACCGTCGCTTCGCTTACGTTTGCTCCGGCGTTTTGCCAGCGTTATGATGAATCCTGTTCTCGAAGTCGTCAACGAAGTTCTCGCAAATACACACCTTTAGCATACCATGTACCTTGTTACCGTTAGCGGAATACCGGGAGCCCGCCTATAGCCGGTGAGCAGGCACTGATTGGTCCTGATGCTGCAGGCACGCGCGTAGCTGTCGGGTACGTGGCGCCATCTGGCGACGTCAAGGAGATTTACGCACGCATTGGCTGCGCCTCAGTGATTTGTGACTTCTCGGGTCCTAGAGTTGCTAGAACCATTTGTTCTGGCAACACTGTTTTGTTCTATGATCTCATCACGCTTGTACTTGCGAGTTTGGCCTGTGGCGGCGACACCTGTACTTTGGTTCTTGCTCTTTTCTACGTTACAAGAGCTTTGTTGTCAGTATGAGTGGCGTTTTTGTAATCAGGAGCTGGTATTCTGTTGATACAAGCCAACTTCAATTTCTCCTCAGTGTCCCTTTAAGAGTACAATGCAATAGCATCAGAGATCTCTCCCACGCAAGTACTCCTTCGCTGTCACATAGGTCCTGCCTGCATGCCCGTATATGCGAATTGGTCATTCTCTGCTTTACGTTCATATATCGCGTCGTGTACTAGTACCACTCATACTGGCAGGTGGCTGTTTCAAACACAGCCACCACGGTGGGGCTTGCGACACCCAGGCTGCTTTCACCAAGCAACCTCTCATGACCAATCATTATTTTAACTGTCACCTGCCACAGTGGGAAGGTGGCACAATCCGGACTGTATGCTCACAAAGCTGATGACGCCGATGCCAGATTTTCTGCAGAATGGATGCCTTAATGCTACCGTGTTAATACAAAGGAAACGTGGTGAGCAAAGACACAAAGGAACAATCGTCAATCGGGATGTATCAACGATCTGAAAGTATCATATAGCATCACTGATTAAGAAATACAAGTTGCATTTTTTAATATGATATGTCGTAATTGTTAATTTCCCCGACTGCTGATAGTTCTCGGCTGATGATTGTTCCTTTGTGTTTTTGCGTGCCATATTTCCTTTATACTGCTGCCTTCCCTATCACAATAAATCATTTGGTTGCCAGTCAGCACAAGTGTCCGTCCCATCTGTAAGCACTGTTCCGTCATCTCTGTCAAGAATGATCCCCTCATTTTACTTCACCAAGCTTTCACCAAGAGGAGGAGAAGCAGGTTGTCAAAGGTAGGAAGTAATCAGGCTTGCAACGCAAACACATGCATGCATATGACTCCTGTAGGAGGCCATAATGCTAGCAGTTCTAATGCTATGCCATTCTAACACCACCCTTTTACGCATGAGAGAATACCTGAGCTCGGTGGCAAGACTGGCTGCACTGTAATTTGTACTATCAGTGTTCCTTGTTAATCTTCGTCCTGCTACATGCATCCCGACACCTTTCCTTTTTTCACCTTTTCTTTTTCATTCTTCACAAGTGAAAAATGTAAAAAAGATGACAGTCAATAATCAGTGACTCGGCACACAAAGCTGCCATTACATATCCAATAAATAACTACTGTTTAGTGCCATAAATAAGCTATCATTTACATGTATGATGAATAACTAGGAAGCCTTGGCATTCGCAATGGCATAGTGAAGGGCTAATGCTAGCTCAGGGCAAACTTACCATAGCTGCAGATATGTAAGGCACTGCTGTTGCTGCACTTAGCTGGAAATTAGCTTGTAACTATCATCACCAGCAACAGCAGCAGCGAGTAGATTACATCCACTGTAGGACCACGGTCTCTCCAGATACTCTCCAATTAGCTCTGTCTTGCGCCAGCTATGACCACCCTATACCAAAAAGCTTCCTCCCAGAACTTGCTATAAACAAGCACAATATTGTGACGGACAAATAAGGACGGAAATGAGCGGCGTCTGCTTACGAAATGCGAGGGAACCGGCTGGAGTATTGCACGCTCATGGTTTTTGTCAGATAAGCCAACCAGAAGGCTGAATTGGGCCAGGAACACTTGAAATACGGAGTGCATATCTATCTCGACAGGCTGGGGCAGGGTGTCACCCGGCTCAGGAAACTTGGCAACATTGTAGAAAAGGACGCCTCCCCACTTGGGCACAAGGAACGAGTTGGTCTCTAGCTGTTCACCTGCAAACAAGAAAGGCGGCAAGAGAGGGTGAAATGGAATCAGGAAATACCATGACTGAGATTTGCACTCTGAATGCCATGGCCAAGAGTCAGAGCAATGAAGAGTCTGTTACTAGGGCCAAGCAGTTAACTTCTCTAGAGATCTTCCCACTGCTATCATCAGCCACGCATATCAGCAGTAAAAGTATGAAATATGCTTCAAAATGAGACCGATTAGATCATGCTATAGAACAACGAGACAGGCAGTATGATACCACCTTTACGTCCACATAGCTCTAATAGGTGTCCAACTGGAATGGTCTTATTTGCATTCATGCCACAACCATGCTGATCACCGAACTGCCGTAGTTTCCACAGCAAAAGTCCTAATTTCAATCGCAGACAGCCGCTAGTTACTTCACATGTTTCAAAAATTCTTCTAGGAGGCACACAGGGTTCCTTGCAAGGTATGCACGTACCTTGTTCATCATATATGTACAGTGGGTGATGACTTTGCGGCACTACATAGACCACAAAGTTGAGAACTGGACGAACTGACGCTTGAAATCCTTCGAAACAGAAGAACCAGAACACCATGTTAAAATAAAGCGCAAATGAAAAGCATTCATTAATAACACATGCACTCAAGCTATAACTATAAAAGAGGAACATAACAGATATGAAGATATGGAAGACTCCCATTAATCTGAACTCACTTAATTCATTTGCCAATTAATTTGAACTGACACAAGGATATTCACCTAGCCCCAGAGTATCTGGAAATAAAAGCAATTTTAAAGTGCTTTCATTAAAGAAAAGCCGTAAAATGTCCCACGTAGCGTTTTTTCACAAGATCTATCATAATTCGACTAATTACTCAACAGCGTTTATTCCTACTAGCTACACGGCAGCACTTATTGTGTCAGCATTGCATATTTTTTCTACCATTTTCACACACTGACTCAATAATCCATTTTTACATTTAGCTGTCAAGGAATAAAATTGGTTACTAAGCAAGGTTGCAGAGACCACTAACTCTGAAAAATTAATTATGAACTTTCATGATTTTGTAGCAGCTAGCATGTAAAGAAAATAAAAATGTGCATTTTTCTCCTTGTCTTGAATGTTAACAGACATAATATGTTTTGCCAAGTGTTTAGAGTTTAGTGGACAAGTGAAATTAAAAGTTTCTATAATTTTGACTACTTCAACTTATATTACGTACACAGAAGAGTAGTCGTTCTTGCACTTCAAAATCATATTCATACTCAATCTTAATGCGTATATATTTTGCTGCCTTCCTCCTATGTAATGGCCCCTTGTAGACCCTCACATTAAAAAATTAATCAATACATGAATGGTTCACTAAACATCAAGTGCATTAAAAAGGTTCCTGTTAATTTAAACTCCATATAATTTGAACAAATTTTCAGCAGCCCCCCCCCCCCCCCCCCCCCCACTTCCAGAGTTCAAATGATTCAGAGTTGACGGTAGTACTATTCTAATATCAAAGCATGTATGACCTCTTAAAGCAGTACAGACACTAAATTTTCACTTGAGTGTTTTCTTCTTTCAAATGATGAGTTAGATGATAGTATATATATCGCTCAGTGGTATTTGCCTACAGCCGCTAAATAATTTGTATTTTAATTTCTTCTTGATCCTCTTTAGGTTTCCGTTTCATCAGCCAAACAATGGCTGTGACATGTAGTTGGTGTTTAGGTCGACTGAGCCATGCAAAAAAAAAAAAAAAAACAGCTGATACTATGTTGTTTTTTGTTATTCCACATCTTGAAGCAGGCTGGTTTAAAGGTGCACTGAAGAGGAATCTGAACTCGTCTTTTTGCCGCGGGAACTCAATCTGCACGTTCCGAGCATTCTTAGAAACCTCGATTTATTGCCCTGTGTGGCTGATTTTCCTAATTAAATCGAATTAACGTCCGGCTCCCGCCTTTTTTTTTTTAATTCTCCCTCGTACAGTGGGCGGAGTCGACCAACGCGTGGAGTGCCTTTCACCCAGTCCCGCGGCGGCTTGCCGCTCTGCCATCGGCGGAGTAATACGTAGTAGTCCGTAGTAGCAAATAGTCCGCACGTATTTTTATTTCTGCGGGCTTATTTTGCGGCTATATTATCTGCGAATGAAACTATTTATTCACGGAAACCTAAAAAACAAAATAAAGCGAAAGCAAAGCCTCCACGGAGCTGGCTGCAAGGCACTCCACGCGTTGGTCGACTCCGCCCATCGTACGAGGGAGAATTTAAAAAAAAAGACGGGAGCCGGACGTTAATTCGTTTTAATTAGGAAAATCAGCCACACAGGGCAATAAATCGATGTTTCTAAGAATGCTCAGAACGTCTAGATCGAGTTCACGCGGCCAAAAGACGAGTTCAGATTCCTCTTCAGTGCACCTTTAAGTGTTGTAGTGAATTAAAACTATGTATCAGCAATTTATATTTGTTTTCTTTAGAGCATCATGTGACCTAAACACCAACTACACGTCGCAGCCATCGTTCAGTTGATGAAACTGAAAAAGCATGAGAGAAGAAATTCAATTATAAATTATTTAGCGGCCGTAGGCAAATACCACGTGATGAGCCATGTATTTCTAATTTCTAATGCATCACTTGAAAGAAGAAAACATGCGACTAAAATTAGATGTCTATGGTCCTTAAAGAGACTACATCTAAGTGCAAGCCTTTGTTTTCTTCATGGCAACATACCAAGAAAGAAATAATTTTGCTTACCTCTGCTTCCTTCGATAGGGTTGATAATTAGTGACAGTTGATCAGCCGTTGCTGTGTAGACACCCTTTTTAGGATTGAAGCGTCGCGTCAGCTTCAGTGGGGTAAAGAACAGCACCTGTTTTTAGTAATACAGATAGATTAAATAGCTACTCTGAAAACAACCACCGCATAAATGCTTGTCAAGCCCCGGGCCAACATCTTTTTCCCCCCCATTAAGCATATGACAAGTAAACAGAGCATGCTGCATTGTTGCAACTGCATTGATGCCTGTCCTAGCAGAAATTCAAAGCAATGATACATTTATATGCAAATGCATAAGTGATACTTCCCCACATGCACACATAACACCTCCCAAGTTGGGCTAAATAATGTGCGAGTGAAGCTAAATGCTAAATCCTCCTGGTTTTTTTTGCTAAAGGAGACTGGGTAGTACCCCCTTCCAAACAGTTCTGCCGTGAAGAAAATCGTGGAGATTTTTTTGCTCAAATGACTGACACTGAAAATCAGCACATCAGAAAGAGGTTCTCAAAAGATGGTGGTACTAAGAATTGGTGGATGATCAAGCTTAGCTGGATTCATATTTACTACGGTGTACGACAGAAATGCAACCAGTGATGGAAATGACCAGGAGCACTTTGGAGCAGCCTCCTTATGTTTTGTAGCAGGAGCCCGATACTGAGAAATAAGCAAAAAATGTAAATATAGAGGGTGTTTCAAATAACTTGTGCCAAAGATGATAAAGCGACAATGCGCTGCACGAAGATTTGAGATGCAGGCAGTCGTCTCAGACTGGTCTGCACCCAAATTTACTTCTTGTTCGACAGGAAAAACGAATGAGATTTTGCATTGTTAACATTAGCGCAAATTTCTCTGCGAAAAAGTTGCAGAGAATGTTGAGAAATGCCCCGCTTCTGTTGTTTGCTTCGATATCACCTTAGCCTGGTCTCTTTTTTAAAACTTAAGTAAAGCCTGCCAGATTTAAAAATTCGCTTATGTCTGCGCTCCTTCATTGCAATCTTAGTGCTCTCAAATGAGCTCCGATTGAAGGAACCCAGTTGGCTGAATAAACAGGCCACCGGTCAAAGGGGTCGTTTCGGACTGAGCGGAGCCACTTTGCTTCGTAAAGAGTTATGATGCTGCAGCAGGAGCATGACCATGCCATCCCCATTTGACGGCACAACACAGATTTCTTCCAGTCCAACAATGGCACGCCTCTCGCAACGAAGCGTTTTGTTGTGCATGCGCGGTCCTCGTCGCAGGATCTCAGGAGCACTGCCATTTTCCTCCACTAATAGGTTCTGTGTTACCGTGTGTTTCCCATGTGCTTAGCAGTTTCTTATTTAAGAGTCTGTGATGAAAAGACTCTGCTCAGACTTCCTCACTACTTAACCTAATTCATAATAAAAGAACCCAACGGTAATAGTTAAAAAGCTAACTATTCAATGTTAATAACTAGCCTGCTAGTTAGCACGTCTTAGCTGTATTCTAATGCACTACACCGCTGACCATGCTATGCCAAAAAAAGTGCTCTTCTAACTCAAGAAGCCTATTTTTAAAAATTGCATAAAGTTTTAAGTGAAACACCCTGTATAATAAGTGTATGCCATCCTACAGAGAATGCCACCCCATCATTGAAAATGGCTTAATTTAGTTAGAACTCCTATTTACACGAACCAACTTTCTACGCTAAAAGTCTGAATTAACATCCTTCTACTATACAAACAAACCAGAAGCTGGGATGTTCACGCTGCTGTTATCGCGAATGAGGTCCGTGGAATCAAGCTATCAGCTGGAGCGCGTCCGGAACTATTCTCGCGGTCTTATGTTGACCTCATGGGACGTATGAAGGTGCTGCGCAAGAGCCCGATTAATCAAGCAGGACCCAAATTTAGCCCGACTTGAACCTCTTAAGAGTAACTTTTTCTTTGCATGTGCATTTGCCGTGTTTGTATGGGACAGTGTTAGCAGCACCGCAAAGCAGATGTGCAAAACACGCGCACAAAGTGCACTAACAATAGGCAGCGCAGGGCTAGAAAGCGAAATAGGACGGGGATTAGATTCCACCAGTCATCTTTCTCCTCACACGCCTGGGGAAGGAACGAGAGTAATGCCTGTGCACATTGGACGGTAGCCTCAGCCTTTTCGGTTTATGGTTTATGGGGTTTAACGTCCCAAAGCGACTAAGGCTATGAGAGACGCTGTAGTGGAGGGCTCCGGAAATTTCGACCACCTGGGGATCTTCAGCGTGCACTGACATCGCACAGTACACGGGCCTCTAGAATTTCTGCTCCAAAGAAATTCTAGCCGCCGCGGCCAGGATCGAACCCGCGTCTTTTGGGTCAGCAGCCGAGCACCATAACCGCTGGGCCACCGCGGAGGCTCCTCAGCCTTTTCACATTCGCTGTGGATCTTGATTGCTGGGGTAGGCAGAGCCATGGCACAATTTCATCAAAAACCATGAATTTGTAGCAGCAGGTAGCAGGTTTAATGCAATGACGCAGGTTAGTGCCATTGGCGCAGCATTTCCACCTACTAGTTTAATTACATCGGGTAAGTATCACAAAGCAGTTTCCGAGAGAGTGAGGTGAAAGCCTACACGGAAGGTTTACTAGGTGCTATTATTGGCCGCAAAAATTTACCAGACACAGGTGCACAGCGAAAAATGTATTTTAATGCAGTGTCCTAAGGCAATCATCTGAAATGTCTAATGGTGTGGGAACGAGCATGCTCCCCGAGCTGGTACATTATTTTACTGCCGGGCTGCGAGACAGTGAGAGAACACTGCGATTTTTTTTCCGAGAACATTCATCCCGAAAACTTTTGAGGCCAATAGTACATGTTTGTGTCAAATGTTACTGTACCTGGCTCTTGACGTGCACCTTTGCAACCATCGAAATCTTGTCCAGGAAGGGCTTCATGTACACTGCATAAGCAAGTTCGAAAAATAAGATACGCAAACCAAATAAAATTAAATTACCATTACACCCCTAGCTGGTCCACCCTGTAATTTTGTGATTGCTGCATTTGCTTTGAATGCTGCTGGGCACGCGGTCGCAACAAGGTGGCTCCAAACGCCTAAAGAAGTTTCTCAAGAAAACATCCTAAAAGACTGCACCACAAGATTCTGTGCCATGCAGTCATTTTAAAGTTTTTCGTTGAGAGGTGTTTCCAAGCATTTGGAGCCCTTTCGCTGCAACCGTACGCCTCACCTGATGACAACGAAGTTAGCCCCTCCTTAAATCTAACTACCGATGCGTAATGATATACTATGCCAGTGAGCACTGAACTTACCGGCAGCCATCTCTCACAAACTTAAAACATAACCATGCTCACCTTCAACTGCATCCTGTATGCGCCATGTCACATCCAGGGTTTGGGGCTCGGGGACGACAAGAGTGAAAGTCACATCAAACTCCGTGGCTGCGCTCAGAGGCCTCATGCGTTCCTTGTCAAGCTGAAAAGATGTGTGCAAGATATGAGAACTGCTTTGACAATCATCATAATCAACAGCAACACCACCAACCAATGCAAGTCCACTGCAGAACAAAGGGCTTCCTCAAGGACCTCCAATCTTCCATAGCTTTCCAATCTTGCCACTGTACCCGAATCTGGGCCACCCTAAGTGTTTCTTCCTTCCCTTGACACCCTAATAAGCCTCTGGTTGTCATTTCTGTGCATCACAGCCTCTTGGTAATTTGTCAAGTTTAATTCCAGCAAAAAAAATTTCGCAACTCGAGTTTGCCCTCTAATCAAAGTTGCATTCCTACTGCCCCTTAAAGTTCCATTTCATTTCCTTTACGTTGTTCACTGCATTGTTCTCAACTGCACTGTTCTCAGCCAAATTTCAAGCCTCTCTGTTAACCTCAAAGTTTGAGCCGCATAGGTGAGCACTGGAAATATACATCGGATGTGTAGTAGTTTCCTTTTCAGGGATATGGTTAAGCTGTTGGTTGTCACCATTTTGGAGACAACCAAAAGTAGTCCACTGCGTTTTCATTTGCCTGCTAATTTCTCTCTCGTGATCTAGATCTGTCGCAAGTACTTACTTGGCCAAGACATGTGAACCCCTTCTCTACCTCCAGTATAGTATTACATGCTGCAAATTGTTCCCCTACAGCCAAACTTCTCATAATTACTTTAACTTTACTCACTAAATTTAAGCTTAACAGTGCACTTTGCATATCTAGGCCTTCAGTTATTCACTGTAATTCATCCCTGACTTGCTTACCAGGACGACACTGCCAACAAATCGACAATAATGACAATAATTAAACTCCCACACGGTCTGCCATTCAGCACATGATGGAATTCACTCTGAAGTTCTTTCCTATCCATTCTATCCTTTTTTCCTTACACACTTGCACAGCAATTTGCTCTGATTTCACTCTGTTCAAGCAAGTCTACCTGGGGATAAGGATGTAATAGACCTCTCCCAGTTGTAAACAATGTGACGTTAAGGGGCTTGGCCCAATGGGAACAATCACCCTCTTCCACCCCTGAACTGGTTTTTTCATGTGTCGAGCATTCCCCCAGAAACCTTTCTTCTCCTGATTAGATACACCTTCATGCACTTCACATCTGCTACATCATGCTATCAGAAACCACATGTTTTGCCCACCAAACCAGCCCCACGTGTGCAGATGATGCAGGCCGGGAGAAGACTATTGCTGCAACAGTCACAGCTCCTAGTTTCAGAGTACTATTAGACACAACGCATTTCCTAGGCAGCAGCCAAAAGTCACTCGTTCAGAATTGGGTGCTTTCATGAGCACAATTCAGGTTCCAGGCCTCTTCAAGAAAGTTCCGTTGTATTGCACCTCATGATGAACAGCTTTGGCTTTTCCTCTGGTGTGCCACAAATCCTTTCCAGTCCTTTACTCCCCTAATCCCTAGTACTGCTTTCACAGTAAAGCTGGCAAGCGATAAACCCATAACCGAAAACAATGAAAGATTCCCTAAAATAATCAATGAAGTGTAGCACTCCACAATGTCTGTTCTCACTGTGTACTGAAAATAGGCGAACAAGGATCTACATGGTCACATGAGCAGCACCTGCAAAAGGTATCTGCTTACCTTTGCTCGCTCCGAGACCTTCTGCGAAATGCGCAGCCTCTTCAAAGTATTCTCCCTCACAGCGGTTTGCCTTATAACATCCATAATGTTATTGCACAAAACGGCTGCATCTGCAAGTGATGATGACGGTTGTATTGGCAGTGATGACATTCCCATTTTCACTCTTTATGCAGGCACCTTTTAACTCATACTTCCGGTACCATCACTGTTGCTCTATAAAGAGGCAGCCGAGACATCTCAAACTGTTTGTAAAGCTTTTTCCCTCACTTTCCTTGAGACACCTTGTTAAGGAAATAAACCTTCAAACTCCACACAAAGCACTAGATTAGAAAGACGGTCAAGCCTGCTTTTTTGCAATAAAGGAATCAAAATTCAATGAAGATTAAATACTAAAGCCTTTGCAGCAACAGAGATGCAAAAGGACAGTTTTACCAGGCAAAGAACAAGCGTGATTCAGAAAGGCAGTAAACGAGGTTTGCCGGCAAGGAATACCTGTCAGCCATGGCTTGTTTTATGAGTACACAATGACATATGAAAGTGGGGGGCAACAGAAATTGGCCTTCATTTGTGTTGCTTACATAAATCTCGCATGAATGCACCTCTGTCAACGCAATGCTCCAAAACAACAGTGCACCGTTATTACAAAGGAATAAATTATGATAACTCACCATTATTTGCCTTCACATAAACTATCTGGTGCAGTCCAGTTGTGGCCACTTCATCACTGCTTTCTTCTGGATGCACAACTACGTACAGCCAGTTTTGAGAACTGAAGTGCCCCGTCTTGTGCAGAACCTCGTCCATGTCTGCAAACCAAAAGGTTTTTAAAGTCCCTATGCGAGCATTAAATGGAGCAGAACCACAATATCATAAATGCAGATATTCTTTTAGAAAAACATAGTTCTGAAATTAGTGACCCAAAGTAAACCAGACATATGTAACTCATATATGTAGATATGAGAGAAGCCAACGATTTTGCAGTCCAACATTTTTAGAGTGAGTTACATCTCAGTTCCACTGGTTTAACATTGCCCAATTCCTTTTTTGAACTGATTATATAGAGTCCGACAGTATCAAATGAGGCTGACAAATTTTTATAGGAAGGAAAACTTGTTGAAGCAAATTTAAATCTCAAATAATGAATAATTCCAGCCAGGAAGAATTAATAGAGGCCAATGTAAAATTTATGTTTAAGTTATGGGAATCCCATTCAACAAGCATGGTCTCTCTGAACTGTTGTTTTGTCTGGACAAATGTAGACCCAGGCTGGCTCACAAAAAAAAGAGTGCTCATGTCTTCATAAGTGTACACGAACAAAAATGTGTGGATGTGAGAAATTGAAAATGCCGACAATGACGAATTCTTGCAGTAAAACCAAGGGCTTTAAGAAAGCTAGATGGACGATTTTGCAGTCCAACATTTTTGCTGTCCATATCACGCTCTATGCCAATATATAGTCAAACCAACACGTATTCCAAAGAAGCTCTCAAATCACAACTATTAACAATAAGAAAGTAAATCACAGCTTACCAGATATCGGTTTCGTGAATAGCGCTGTTTCATTTTCATGGGCCTTTCGAAGGGCCCACGCATACACAAAGTTGACCTGAGCTGTGTCACGTTCATCTTGCCTGCTGGTCTCTTCAAGATGCCGAAGCAATTCTTTCTCTGTAGGCACCTTTTTGTCAGCAAGCACCACTTCCACATTTATTAGGTGTGTGGCCTGGGCAGTGAATATACAATGCTTAGCACTGTGAGCACCAAAAAATGCTGTGAAATATGGCAAAAAAAAAAGGCCATTGTGCCAAAGAGGTTTTTTGCACTACAGTTTCACAAAATTCGAGTTGCATACAAATGAAAATATTTTACATTTCATTCAACAAATATGGATATACAAGTCACAATTTCTTGTAATACTACACAGTTAAATGTATTTCACTTGTGAAAGGTGCATGTTTGAAATGCATGGTTCTGGTTTATGCTTTACGGGAGTTCAACGTCCCAAAGAAATTTCAACCGCCTGGAGTTCTTTAGAATGCACTGACATCATATAGTACACGGGCCTCTAGAATTTCGCAGTCATTGAAATTCGACCACCGCGGCTGGGATCGAACCCGTGTCTTTCGGGTCAGCAGCCGAGCACCATAACCACTGAACCACTGCGAGCTGCATGATTCTAAAACGTCAACAATACATAACTCATTTAACACGGTAAAACAAGAATTACAGTTACATTCACTTCTTATGATGCCTGTTTTGTAGCACTTGTATCATGATGATGTTCACATAACTCCATATCAGCTTGTAAAGAATCATAAATAAACTTGAGGGCTTTCCTGACCTCTGATTGATCAACTGGGGTCACGTTACCCTGATGATGTCATCGAGGAATTCACCAATCAGGGAATTTTGTAACGGAAAAGCCGGACATTTGTTGTGAGATGACTGCCTGAAATGCTGTCACATTAAAAATTGCTTCTTGTAATAAATTTGTAGCTTGATTGCAGGGACCAAAGTGATAGAGCATTCATCTCACATATGCAGGTAGTGGGTTCATAACCTGGTGCCACTGAAAACCTTTCGGGTTTTTTACCAAGGGAAAGAAAGCTAACATCAGCCAAAAGCTTAATTTTTTAACGGCAAACCGCTTTGAACAGGTACCACCCAGTATCTGGGCAGAACGCTCGCGCATTGTACTGAACCAATGTTGTATGTTTCAGAAGATTTTATTTACTTTGTTTCTGCCCTAACCGTTCTGATACAATCACTGTCTGGAGTACAGTCATGCATATTTAAATCATCTACTACATGGTGCAGTTAGTGACAATAACTGCATGTCAGTAGGATTACGGCTTAAAGCATACTGGGTAATGCTGGATGAATACTGGATAATGCTTTCCGTTTCGTGGCTATGTTTTGTATTCTCAGGCAAGGTTCACAGGTGTGGTCTTTTCTTTTGCATGCAGCATGGCATGTAGTTATGTTCTTTTCCCTTGAAATTCACACAGCTTGCTACACGGCACACTAAGAGTTAGCTGGGTATATGTACCAAGCCTACCTAAGTGCAGGTACTGCGAATTATCCGTTCTAAAATCCTCACGTACCGTTTTGCTGCTCAGTACTTCGATTTCATCATAGGGCAGGGTGACGCGATACACTGTTGTCGTTTTCCACCAGACAGGCAAGCCCACTAAGATGAAGATGATGATAAAGGATACGCTTGCAAAAACATGTGTCAGTCCTAGGAGAAAAAAATAAAAGTTGGAAAGCTCTTACTCGACATGCGATCAAACCGGGCATGTTTCACGTCGTTTCTCGAGCACATTCATCAATGTGTGCGATGGTAAGCAGTCATCAAAAGCACTCTGTTACAAGGGAGTACAATTACTACACTCATTGCATTTTATTTTTTATAGTTGTACATATTACCTTTGGAAGTTGAGCATACACTGAACACAAGCAGCTTGACCCCAGCAACAGAACATGGCTAGCGCTCATCTTGAGTGCTCACAGCTTGGGCTCAATCCTCACCTTTTCGTTCTACGTTTTTCAAAAAATCTCCCGAGGCTGTCGACGAAGAAGACATCGAGAGATCGCGCACAGTAACTACGGGGACAACTGACTAGCACGGCACGGCTGGGCGGAGCACCGCCACTGTTTGCATCGGTGGATACGAGATTGGATTGGCTTTCGTTGACTGCCGAGCAGCATAGAGTTGAGTTTCGTTTTGTAAGAGCCAAGCTTCGCTCCGGTCTTTCAGGGCAAGAAAACTAGCTGTTTGTGACGAACTGTCATTCAGTTATCAAAGGTGTAAGAGGACAGAAAATTTCAGCAGCTAGAGTTCATACCCTGATGCACTATTTGCCTATTAGTGATCATTTATTACGAATGAACCAATACATCACGCCATTGATACGCATATTTTGTTCACGCCTTCGCTTATTAATTAGCACGGCATTTATTACTGGGGAAGTTATATGGTAGATGACGCTACTGTAAAAAGTCCTTATGCGCGAACGACGAGGTAGCTTCTTTGTGCAGAATGCGCTTGTTACGCCAACCAAGCCTGGCCACAATGACGCGAGATTTCTGCCGGAGATGTGCGGAGATGGGAGTGGATGCGACAAATTTGTGGGGTAGTGGTACAGACGGTTTCGATGGTTTCGTGTACGGCGGCCTTGCCCATCTTTAGTCATACTCAATGTGTCCGATCCTGAGGAGACTATCATGGTCGTTCTCCGATGGAACTTCGAGGAGCTCCAACTCCAAGTGGACGCAAAGGGTCATCAGCCATGTTAACCTGAAGCTGCTCAGTGACAAGCGTTTAACCTATGATTGACTCGTAAAATTCCGATCGGGTGGCTATATTGTCAACAAAAATGCCCAAATGCAAGTCGAAGACGAGGTTTCTACCGGCGACGTGCGCATGGACGCTGTTAATCACAGCGACAACGTTGTTTTTCGTGTTTCCGTGAGTACGATTCCCTGCTTTGCGTGTAGACTCATTAAGCCTAATTTCGATGTTTGTCACAATATTAAGTGTGTCAGGCGAGTAAGGAGCGGCCGGAAAGGCTGCGTTATGGGCGAGGTCGTTAGCATTTGCGGGGCGCATGCACCCGCGACCCCACGTGTATTTGTGGCGTTCAAAGGGATCGGGTCCTTTGTGGTCTGTGGTCGCAGCCCGTGGTTCTCTACAATGGTTCAGTCAAAATTACGAAATTCGCCACTCGTTTTATTTGGAATTAGCCAGCCATCCTACTTTTTTCGCAGTTAATGTTTTTGCTTTGTTCTCACTTAAAGCAGTACATCTGGGCTTTCAGTATGAGACACGCGCGAACAAGTTGACAGCTCGAATCTCCGGAACGCCGGACACAGTAGATCGTTTCGCCTCTGTGGTGTTTGAATGGTGTCGGATTGCTGATCGTTCCTTGTGTGCTAGCGGTGCTCAGTTTCACGAATGGGGCGTTCGTCGAACACGGTATCAGTGCCTTAAGAAGCATTGATTCGACGTGAAGTTGCTTTGTTTAGCGCCCCTGTTCGGCATTGCGCTGAAAACGGTGTTGTAGGGAGGAATTACGAAAACGCAATCTTTTTACGTGCCTTATTCACGCGAACAAAGTCCAGCCGACATTTTTTTAGTGTGCCATAACGCGCTTACTGCCCGTTGCAATTGTTATGGTGAGCTAACCGCACGACACGCCTCTCCTCAGATAACAGCAGCTGTCATGTTTGAGGAACGCGACTTCCAACAGCTTACAGCACGAGAAACGACGCTGGCGCGCCGCACTTTTGCCCGCGCAGATAAGTCGCTCGCAGTGCCTATTAAGCTGGTGATTCGGACTACGCATCGCCCTTGCGACAAGGTTTTTCTCGGGCTATTCCAAACACTCGTCAAATCGTGGCAGGCCGTGAAAGACGTCTGATATGTACGATTCTTGTTTTGCCATTATTCATGTAGATGGCCTGCTCGAACAATGCAGGGGAACAGATTGTTTTCTGACAAAAGAAAGCTTGAGTAGTGAAAAGATTAAATGAAAATGCTGGCAATCTCGGTTCACTGCTGCGAGTAGAGTGTTTGGAAAGTGAGTGTAGTGCTTTTGTCGTTCAAGTCGTCTTCACATGACACTTTCAGTTCTGTTTGTCAGCTTCGTATTTTTCGTAGCATTTTGTTTTATGGCATTTCATGAACCTTCTTCATAATGTCATGAATCCAAATGTTCACGCTTCTTTTTCTAGGCGTGCAAGCACAGCATTACTTTTAAATGACCGCTAGTGCTTGCCAACCAACAGATGCAGCAGAGAAAAAGCAGTTCACAAAGACTAAATACAAGAGTTCCTTGAGCCGTTTGGTTTGCCATTACAAACAGATGTTGTACAGCTCTCTAGCTGGCCTGCCAACACCTATAAATGTTAAACATTTCGAAGTGAATTGTGATGGAGGGGAACCTTGCGTTTTCATTTGCTCTATCAGCACGCTGCACTTGTACTTCAGTGCAGCATGAATTGTATTTGTATTTTCCGCCTTCAGATGTGTGGCTTCAAACTAAAGCAGCAGTTTTACTGTATATGACTCTTAGTGTACCTCCTCACAAGTTGTAATTCTTCATTTCATTGAGTGCCATACTTAAACAACAGCAGCAAAAATTTGCGAGCCTTTTAGAGAAATTCTAGAGGCCCGTGTGCTGTGCGATGTCAGTGCACGTTAAAGAACCCCAGGTGGTCGAAATTTCCGGAGCCCTCCACTACGGCATGTCTCATAGCCTTATTCGCTTTGGGACGTTAAACCCCACAAACCAAACCAAAAAACCTTTTACGGCAAGAGCTAGAACACCTCACTCATCATTTAGAAAATAACAAGTGGACGCTGATTATTTTTAAGTGCTAGTAATTCTTGTTACAGTTCTTTTAAATCAAACAGAGATGTGTGGTTGGAATTCGATATTTTGATGAAAAAATGCCTTTTTGTATGCCTCAGCAGGGTCAGTAATGTAACACAACAGCACGCTGGTCAGTTCCATTGCTTTTGGCGAAGAGGCAGTGCAGCTGAGTGGGTCTGAGCACGATTTTTCATGGTTTAACGTTAGCTCTGACATGCTAGGTTTCTGTACGAAGTGAGCTCACATATTTTCTGAGAGTGGGTGATGTCTACGGTGATGTCTTTGCTAGCGGTGATGTCTTTGCTTCAGGCGAATTTCCCACCCTTAATCTCACAAATAAGCTGATTTTTATGCCATCTGCCGAACACAGTAAATAATAACTAGCGAAACAGTGAGCGTGGTAGCACGTCATTGTCTACCGTTGCCCCTAAGGAAAAATTTGCAACCTGTATTAGCACCATTTTTTTTTTTCGTAATTTCAAGCATAGCGAGCACCTTCGATATGGAAATTTTTTCTGTGATAGTTCAGGTGTTTATTTGAAAAGTCACGGCATTTCAGTGTTGCAATTTTCTTTAGTTATGACACGTTGTACGAACTTTTGCACCTCCCTGCATGAAATCAGTCGCAAATATTTTGAGCTGGATTACTTACAAATTATCATTCTCAAGGCCTGAGTCTACTATTCTGGTGGAAATTATTTAATTTCAATGGAACCAAAAAGTAGCGTGTCAAAGAGTTAAAGCAAGACTTACAACAAATTGGAGCTGCCTTGTATCAATATATTGCTGCCTTCTAATGACAGAGAGGCATTGGAAAGAGCTATTGCAAGATAGAAAGGGCCAAAAAATTAAATACAGATATTTCTTCCATTAGCTGTTTTCACAAGCAAACTGCAGTGACGTCGATACATTCTTTTTTGATACCAATCTCAGGGGCAAGGCCACACTGTCATTGATATCCAAACTATGATCACTGAGTCCTTTTCGCAGATCACACCACAAATTTCAGTCAGGTGGCTGAATAGGAAAAAAATATACCATCTTTAAGTGCCAGTTTTTATGGGCAAGTGATGCAGCTTTTGTTACCTATAAACATCATTATACCCGCAAAGAGTCAAACACTCAGTTTTCACTGAGAACATAGATGGGATGAATTTGTCCTGAGTGTCATTTAAGAACAACCCTTGATATGAAAACTTGGTGAAGGCTGTTTGTAAGGCTGTCTGTAAAAATTGCTTTTCTTTTTTGTTGCAGCTGTCCGGAGTTGACCGGTCGCTACCACTACAGCATCCCCATTTTTCAGGGCTTTGTGACATTTTTTGTGCTTGTGAATTTCTCCCTGGCCACTTTTATGGATCCTGGCATCATCCCAAAAGGTGATTAGTGAATCCTTACAGCAACCACTGCTGTTTTTCGTATTTCTTGTCTCATGCTAGTGCGTTGTATTTATGTTGAGGGCATATCATGTCATTTGTTATGCCTTGTAGTCACTCAGTGCACAGAGAAAGAAAGCATGGCAACCTGCTTTAAAAGATGGATTCGCATATCTGTCTTCTTTCACACGGCTGTTTCCGTTGTACTAAAGGTTTGGGTCCCATAACTTCGCCTCACAGTGGTCTTTATAAGGTTTGACCTCACTTGCTAGAGATTTGACAATGATTGCCCAAGTATTGACAGTGTCATGACATGCACAGTGTATTGTTTCACCTGTCTTGTGATGGCATTAGACTGGCTGCGTGCACTTCATAGGTTTTGTTGCCTTCAAAATGGACAATTTTAAAGATCTATATAGACTACCCCACAGACTCATATTCAAGGTCAGGCCCAGTTTTTGAAACTTGCTGCCAAACATGGGAAGACGTTAGCCTGTACGGCTCTGCCTGGCTCTCTGCCAAGCATTTCTCGGGAGGACAGCATCTTTAGGCCGGCTTCTTGTCTAGTTCGTTCAAACTGAGAGTCTGGCAGGAGGAGCTCCGCTGCTGTCGCCGGTCTTGTCACACAAATGTAGAGGTGAAAGAAGAGACAGCTAAAGATAGTGACCTACGAGTTGTAAGTTGTAGTCTAGTAGGGCTAGCTCAATTCGAGTCTTGTTGGATCAGAGCACTAGTTGGGACCCTGTTAGTAGGAAAGCGGAAAGTTGGGCAAGTTGGATAACGTTCATGATGTAAAAATTTAGCGCACAGGGAACACAAGGGACGGAAAGTAAACGACGCAGACAAGCGCTATCTGTCTGCGTCGTTTGTCGTTTGCAAGCGCTTGTCTGCGTCGTTTACTTTCCGTCCCTTGTGTTCCCTGTGCACTAAATTTTTACACCCTGTTAGTAGGCCATTGATTATGTTTTGCTTTGTCAGTTTTGCAAATTTATTTATTGCAGGAATGACTCAGGGGGCTTGTCACAGACACTGAATACCCTCAGCAGCTTAGAATAGCTGTCATCCCGGTTTTTACATAGGTTATTCATTGCCCCCCCCCCCCCCCCCCCCTTTTTTTTTTCGTTACGTCAGCTTAGTTCTTCCCGTTTTCTCGATGTGATTGTTGACTGCAATAGAAAGGTGATGGGCTCAAATGTTAGTTGAACTGTTTCGAACTCACTAGAAATTGTTTTGCTGGAAAAATGCTGTAAAAGATTATGAACCATCTTGTCAAGTAGCACACCTGCACAGCTTTAAGCACCACTTTCCAGGTGCAGATTGCTTCAGTTGATGTGACCTCAAATGTCTTGTTCCAGTGCCTTTGAACCTTCAGAATATGCTGTGATGAAAAGTAAAATAGTGAGGCATTTGTGTAATTAAGAAGTTGGTTCCTTTCTTTGCCTTGTAACTACTGTAAAATGTTCACTAATATAAAATATAGCTACTTCAGTGGGGATGAACGATGCTACACTAATAAGAAGCTTAGCACATTTTCAAAGCACTCGTGGTATTGTTTGTGTGTCTGTTTTCATTTCCTTTTTTTTGCCACACAGACAAGTCTTCTCATAGCTGATTTGATGAGTGCCATTCAGTTGTTAAAGGTGCAGCATAAGCATTACGCGAGGCCTTCCTTTTTCTTTTATGCCTGAATTGGCTTATGAATTATGTATTGCATAGCAAGCAAGGCGTTATAAAGTTTTCCTATTGTATCAATCATTGCCTTGGTTTGCTTTCTTGCATCTAATATTGTGTGTGAATCTAATGGCTCTTGAAAATTAATGGGAAATCGTAAAAGTAGGATTTTTTATTTCATGTTTGGCTCTTTTTTTTTTGGTAGATTGCTGCGTTCTGCTCACTACGAAACTTTTTTTTTTTTGTTAGGTAGATCGAGTCTTTAGTTGCATGCTCTTGACAGGTTCTCGTAGTGTAGTCCCAATTTCTCCCCTCACCCATAAAGTGTTCTCCCATATTTGACCTATCAGTGTTTTTTTTTACACGTGGTATTTTACTGAAACCAAACTCAAGCACTGGTGTGGGGTTACTGACATATTAAATGCAGACATTGGCATAATGTTTTCTTTCATGTCTCCTAGACCAAGGAGAAGTGGAAGGTTAAAATGGCACGTAATTAGGGCCTTGTATAATCATTGGCTATTACTCCATGCTGTCAGTTTAGCCACAAACTGATTCTCAAGGTGCCTATAGATCCTGCTTTTCTTGTTTTAAAAATTTGGTTTGCCTCTGAGGCACTGCTCATTAATTGCACGTTTTTCGCTTTTGATTGCCTGTTTTGTTTTTTGTTTTCCTTTTCTGTCATAGAAGAGAAATGCACTCGTCAACGCTCATATGCTGTGAAAGTGATCGAGGATATTGCTCGTGAATGTGGGTTTTATCTTCACTTTGCATCTGTTTAGCAGCACATGTCCCGTCTCCTCGTCTGTCTGTGGTGGTGGTCCTGCTCCCCTGTTGGCAGATGTGCAGCCCCCCCAGGCGTGTCCGTTGGTTACAAGAAAAAGTTATAGTTTCACTGCTCCCTACGGCAGGGTTCGGTGTATACTTATTTCGGGTGTATTGGGTCGAGGACTTACCTACAGGACAGGTGAAGAGTTTTTGCAAAGCATTAATAGCAGGAATGCCGTCCACGAGCCTATTTTTAACCTTCGTAATGGAATGAAATCCTCGTTTAGGTCTGCTAGTGAACTGCTTTACAGAGAAAGCAAAAGGCTTTGCTTCGGAAAGTCTTTTACAGCCTTGGCAGGCAATGCAAAATAACAAGAGAGTTCTTTTTTTTTTTTTTACCTTCCTTCATCATTTCTGTGCTGCAGGTACACAGAGTTGTTTTTCACAGATGGCTGCATTCGTCTGTAGTCATTCCCTGCCACTTTATAGACTACATTCACTGTCTGAAAGCTCAGATGGGATTTTGGGTGGAATTGCTATGCTTTTTGTGTGTTGTTTTTGTTTTTCATCTTGTGTGTCTTGTGTTTATAATGTGCAGTCATGTATTTGAGTGTTGCTGTCTTCTGAGAAGTGTGATTGTTGTGTCAACCTGGCCTTAAAGGTGTACAGGCACCTAACATTTGGGTGTGTGGTAATGATGCGTAAGGCATTATTACACGTGGATCACCACCTGGTATTCTCCTAAGACCACTAAATAATTTATAATCGAATTTCTTTCTCATGCTGTTTTTCGGCTTCGGTTGCAACAGCCGAACGAGGACTGTGACGTCAAAGTGTGGTTATGGGTCGTTTGAAGCATGAAAAAACTGCAATGTACTTGCTGTTTCTACATTCTTTGCCGTTCTGGCTCTTGAGAAAGGCTGGCTTCAGCACTGCAGTGAATTAAAATGATGAATCAGTGATTATATCGACGTTTTTCATTCCTCACATGTCATAAAACCACACTTTGACATCACAGCCATTGTTGGCTGTGGAAACTGAAACCAAAACAGCATGATAAAAAAAAAATTGATTATAAATTATTTACCACTCATAGACGAATACGACGTGGTGATTCATGCATAGCAGCGTCTTCACCATCATTGTAGAGAAGAAAACGTGCCGCCAAAATTAGGTGTCTATACTCGTTTAATATATTTTATGGAAGTGTGAGTTGCTATTACGGCAATTTACTCTTTGCAGCAGTTATGTGAACGTCTATTGAAGAAAAGGAAATGTCCCCAAACTATTTCTCGGGTCAATCTGAAAAAAAAAAAAAAAAGAATTTTGTTCTTCTGCCACTTGTGATAGCAGAATTGTAATTGATTTAAGTTTGAAGGAAAAAGAAAGGTGCATTTGCTGCACGGAGGACAGAACTAGGCTCATCACAGCATTCAGTACAGATGAGTGCTGGCGATGCTTGGCCATGCAAAATTAAGGAATTTTAGTTCAGCGTATGTCTGACGTTGAGGAAGTTTGTATTCTTGGCCACATTTGGGCAAGCTGTTGAATGGAAGGCCTTGTGGCCCCGTGTTCGTCTTCTTTCTCCCCTGCAGACAAGCCATACCACGAAAAGGACGATGACTTCCGCTTCCCGCTGTACAAGAATGTGGAGATCAACGGCATCACAGTCCGCATGAAGTGGTGCACCACTTGCCAGTTCTACCGTCCGCCACGCTGCTCCCACTGCAGCGTGTGCAACAGCTGCATTGAGGTTAGGGTCTTTCTTTCTTTCTTTCTTTCTTTCTTTCTTTCTTTCTTTCTTTCTTTCTTTCTTTCTTTCTTTTCTGTTGGTATATTGGGTGAAATGGGCAGACATGTGGTAAGAGGAAACTGCATACTTCTAGAGCTGCCAGTCCTTCTCAAGCTCTTCACTTTTCCTGTGGGTTTTCTGGGCCCTGTGCAGCTTGCATTTTGCACCTCACCATGTTGCATGTTTTTAGAAGGCGAAGAGAACATATTTCCCGGCAATTTTGAAGCGCCTCATTACTGGAAGCATTTTTGCAGCACCAGTACATGCTCTGGCAGCAAATCTAGTGGGGGATTCGGTATTCTTGAAGAGGGTTGTTCATGATATTTAACTTGTTGGGAGTTGTCAGGCTTGTAGAGACCATACATAGGACATGAGAGGTATTGTGTGGGGGTGTGTTGACATTTCTTCCAGTAATTTAATTTCTTTTTGAAGGCATCTTTCTTGGAGGGAATTTATGTTGACGTACAGAGTGTTTGCATACTCGCAGAATAATGTAAGTTTGATTGTGACCACCTCCTGCGAAGTGGAAGGAGTGCGGAGACACACCGTTGACGCTGTCTGTTAGCGACTAAGAATAGAGAGTTGATGAGTCAGAAAACAGCAGTCCCTCATGTGGAACTTGCCCTTTCTTGTAAATGCTGAGCTAATGACTGGGAGCAGAGATGTTGGTGAGTCAGGAAATAGCAATGCATCGTGTGGAACTTGCCCTTTCTAGTAAGCGGCTGTCGCCTTGGAACATTCTTCTTTGTCGAAAGGTTACAAGCCTGATGTGCGAAATGTATATTCGAGCTAGTGATACAGAAAAAAAGTATGGGAGTGCAATTATACAATCTTGAAACTTTTGGATCTTGAAAAAAAAAAGAAAAGAAGCTTGGTATTGAGGGAAAAGCGTGACAAGCTCTTGCAAGGCCAGAACCACAGGGTTGGTTAACTTCTTTTTCTATGAGAATAAAGAATGGTGCTGCTGGGAAGCAGAAATCTCTCAGCCCTGTCAGATATGTGCTGCACTAGTTTTTTGTGAATCTTGTGTGACTTGCGATCTTTTCTGGGGTTGCCGTGCAACTCGTGGACATGGCATGGGTTTTGTCGGTGCTGTCAGCATTTAAGTGCGGCATTACACATAACAGTGTGCTTAGCATCTACAGTACAACTTCCAATTTAAGTGTTATTTAATGTCTGTGCTTCCGTTTAGGAATTTCACTTTACCTTTTAGCCATTCATTATAGTTTCATTTGCAGTGAGCTTGAGTCAGTTATTCCGCAATTGGCTCTCAGTCTGACAAATGCTTAGAAACTGCAGATTATTCTTCTGCATTGCAGGTTTTGTTAAACCATGACGCACCTTTTTTCAAATGCCTCTGTTGCGAGGATCCCAGTCTGGTCGAAAGATGCATAGGTTATGCTCTCTGTAAAGCTAGGTTAGTGTATAATTCGAAGTTCGTTTGTCAGCGTGAAATGCTAGTGTCGTTATGTGTGGAAAGATGGCTTTGTAGTTAGTCTGGGAGCACAGCTCGTGAGCCTGTGTTGAAAAGGCCTTCTTCGTCTTGATTCTTCTTGGCCGCCCTTGCAGACGTTTGACCACCACTGCCCCTGGGTGAACAACTGCATAGGGCGGCGCAACTACCGCTACTTCTTCCTCTTCCTGATATTTCTCAGCACCCACATGATTTCCATCTTTGCCCTGTGCCTCGTGTACATCCTGGACAACCGCCAGCGCCTCAACAGTCACCACAGCATCATCACGTATCCTTGTCTTGCCTTCTTGTCTTGCCGTGCTTTTGTTGAGCGTCCACCTAACTACCCCTGGTGAGGTAAATGCTTGATGAAAATGGATTCAAGAAGGGGGCTTAGTTGGGCTGGTTGCTGCATGCTGATGGAAGCGACGGAACGCCGCTAACAGACAGGATGCGACGGAAGAGAGCACAAACGCATGCGCTGTGTCTGTGTCTTCTCTTTCGTCCCGTCTACTAGCACTTTTCAGTTGTTTCCATGAAAATGGAACTTCGCCCTCTGTGAAGTTAATGCTCAAGGAAAACATGGTTCATTTTGCCCTCTAGAACTAGTTGTGTTCAGGTTGTTTTGTGTCTTCACTTTATATCTGCTTTTGCACTTTATTGTGGTCTTCATGACATTGTGCTACTGCAAAACGAACAAAAAGGTGTTGGTGTTTATGTGCACATTGGAACCTTCCTTGACTTGAGCTTTGCGCCACCACCAGAATGGCCATCATAGTGATCTGCACCATACTCTTCATCCCCATCTTGGGCCTTACGGGGTTTCACATAGTTCTAGTCTCCCGAGGCCGAACCACAAATGAGCAGGTGAGAGCGACTGTCCACTCCGCTTTGACGAAAATCACAGGTCCTAGGTCAGCGTTTTACAACTGTTGCAGTGGAGTTTTTGTTTTAGTGTGGTTCGGGGTGCTGTTTGCCATTACGAGTCATGCTCTGCTGGGTTAGTTGGTTTGGTTCCCTATAGTTCTTATATCCCTGTCACACAGGCACTTCAAAAGGCTGTTGGGTTGGGAGCCTTCGAGATTCACTGTCGGTATCGAAATCGAAGGAGTTGTGCCACTACTACTGGGCAAACTCGATTGCCATCGAGTGATTCCATCGTCTCACACCAGAGAGCTCTGGTGCCACAGTTGCTGGCAATAATCTTCCCTCAAGATCTTGATAAAGATCTTTATAGAGTTCCCTCCTTACTGATACATTTCACTTGAGCTGCTCTTATGGAATTATGAGAATATGGAGTCCATATGGTATGGAAATATATATGGAAATTCATTTTCTGTATGCTGTCTGTAAACATTCTATATAATTTCTATATGATTTTTATATTTTGTGAAAGTGGTGGAGGTACGAAAGTGGTGCAGGCAGGGGCTATTATTTTTCATTCATTTATTTCACCCAGCTATATTTACTGCCATCACACACACACAGTCTCATCGAAAACCATGCGAAATCACCGATGGCAGCACGACACACTATACATGTGCGTGCCCACAGACAGTGTCATAGAAAATCCGTGTCATCATTGGTCTGTGCGCTGCATAGCACTGTAGCACTCGCAGGTCCATGCGGGAAAGCTACTCTGCAGATATGTGCTGAGGGAGAGCCAGCTTCTTGAATCGTCCAGTGTGGCCTGAAGATCAATCTATCGCATGTCACTGCTAATTATTGTACAATTTAGCCGTACTTTTATCTATACGTTCACCTTGTAGCTTTAGAGTGCTCTGAAATTATTCGGTATAATGGATAATTCGATCTAACCCAGTTTGATATAATCGGGTTCAAATGTAGTAGCACTCGGTTTACCTTTGAGTCAATAGACTATTGATTCGAGGGCCTTTGAAATGACTACAGTGTGGTATTACTATGCACAAAGATGCAGACACAGAAAAAAAAATGACACACAGCACTGTGTGCATCTCCCTCTCTTCAGTCTGTCCATGTCTATGTGCTGTAAAATTGCAAGAATGAGAAACCAATCGGCCCAACAAAATTTGATTCTCAGTCAACACTCTGTACGCCTTTCTTATTTCTGTCTGTCCAAGTTTTCGTGCATTGTAAGAACTGGTAGTATGAGTTTGCATTAGTGTTTTTGTCATTGCTGGGATTGGCCAGCTTGCGCGGATGATGATAAAAGAATTCATTTGAGGCTGAAGTTGAGGGTAACACTCTGCAGATGACACATTTGTAGTCTGAACCCTTAACTTGGCTGTCTACCTCATATTTGAGAAATTGTTTTGTGACACTAACCTTAGTGGATGGTGTCTGCTTTCAAGAAGTCCTTATGCATTAATGGCTGTTACTAACCATTTTTGTGTGCATGCGCTCACAAGCACACTAAATGACAAGCTGACCAACTGGACACTACTTTTCTACTTGCAAGAAATTAGCATGCAGGACAGCCCCTTCAGATCAGAAAGACATACTATGCTATTTTGTGAAAGAAGCCAACAGCCACAGAAACCAAGGGGCACAGGGGATTTTTTTTTTAATTTATTTATTTATTTTGTGGTGTTGAACAATTTAGAATATTACTGAATATGTTATCGCTTAAAGCTAATTGATTAGAAAAGCAGAAGAAAAAACAACCACATGCCGCCGGTGGGATCCGAACCCACGACCTCCGAATTACACGTCCGGTGCTCTTGTGTAATTTTGTGTAATTTTAAGTAACTAAAATGGGCATTTCACAGCCAAAGAAGTTGGGGTGAACATTTCAGCTCCTCACTGAACCACGAACATGCTGAACTTTGCTGAAACAATTCTGTTGAAGGAAGTACACATTCATGTTTGTTTTTCTGGGTCTGTTCTATGGATGGTGTACTAAAAGGTGATTGGGCATAACACGACCCTAGTGTGACATTTTAGTTGGCTGTGGTAGAAGATTTTGACTGTGATTCAGGAAGGAATGGAGAGGCTGACCAGTGAAGAGTAGTCGTCGCAAGCAGACCATTGCTTGAGAATTGATCGTTGCACTGATCACAAACGTTGAATCTGTAGATAGCACTAACCTCTTCACAGTATTTGAAGCCAAAATCATTGGGCGGTCTTATTTTTGGCTCTTTATGCCGCATATTTTTTTTTTACATCAGGGATGTTTCGTACTGTCTTGGCCAGGCTGTGCAGAAGTTCACATCTCCGTAACTAAATAGGTTTTATTTTATTTTTTTCCATTTTTTAAGAATCAGTAGTGTTGTGAACATTAAACGTTTTCTTAGCATACGAATTTCATGAGGCAGTCGTAGGCATCAAATTTGACAACTTTTTGGAGATTGTGCAGTACAGAGACACTCAAGATGCTGAAGGCAGCATGGTTGAGTCCCATTCCATTCCTCATATTGTGCCGTGAAAGTATCGTTCATAGGGAATGTGCTGAGCTTCTAATTGTACCTGCTCCTCCATGTCTGGGGTTTGACGGCACATGTTGTGCTGCAGCCTGATAAATGTCCTTTGTTTCTCATGGTTGTGTGTCTTTCTGTCTAGGTCACAGGAAAGTTTCGAGGTGGCTACAATCCTTTCTCAAGAGGCTGTTGGAACAATATTTGCTATACTATATGTGGGCCTCAGTACCCAAGGTGAGCTGCTTGAATTCTGAATGAAGGTCATTCACTGGCTTTGAACACAGTTTCTCAAAAATTACCTGGAGAGAAAAGGAATGCTGTGGCCATTCATCTACCATGGGCAGATGCAGGAAAGGCAGGACATGCATCCTTTATGTTCAGCTTGTATAGTGTTCACCAGAAAGTGTGGATTTGGTGTGACTTTTACGGTGCAAACCTCCAGTAAATTCTTTAATTTTTGTACGAGCCTAATACCAAACATACACTTGTATTGAATTTATTAAAGTGGAAATCAGGAAATTTAATTTTCAAATAATTTTAGAATTAAATCTGCGCACTGCGGGGACCACTGCGTAGCGGTTCTCGTTCTGCCGCAGAATCATGTTTTTGGCCTAACACTAGCCAAGTTGAATGGAAGTGTCCCCTACCTGATGTTCCCAAGGTGGATAAATTGCTCTTTACGAAACTCTCAAAAACACTGAGATCTTTTTTTTCTTTTGGCAGTTTTAAGAAATTGTATTGCTTCTTAGCCTGCGTAAGCTTGAATGTTTCAATCAGATGTGTTGCCATTGAACCTAGAGCTACCTTAGCAGTATGCACTGTTTTCACGTGCTCACCTGGATGGAGCTTCAAGAAAGGAATGCTTGTGAGGCTTTGTGCTGTGTGATCGGTTACATTTGTGCATGCGGTTCTTGTCCCATACGGGCATTGTCGTCTCTCTGCCTAGCATTTGTATAGGTTGGACACAAACTGCGTGCAGTGCAGCTCTGTGTTTGCATGTATGTGGAAAGCTGTGAGCCAACTTACAGTTGTGCAGAGACTGAAGCAAAGCAGTACACCAAGTGATAGACATGTCATGAAAGCTGGTTGAAGCAAGCTAGTGCGTGTGAACACAGAGACATTGCATGAAGGCCACTGCATAGATACTTTTTGAGGGTTTGCTACCATCCTTTAACTGTCAGCGTGGGTCTGTGTGTCTGCTTGACGGAAGCATTCCTGACGAGCAGTGTCTTGTTCTTCCCTCGCCGCAGCTACGCCAGTCATCGCAAGAAAGCCAAGAAGACAGTAGCCACTCCTCCCTGCTCCAATCTTCTCAAGAAGAATGACAACCAGGTGAAGATCTACACGGACAACAATGCCACCAACATGCGCAGCCCCATGGGCAATGCATACAACAAGGTGAAGGTCTGCCTGCCCTATTCCGTTGGCTTTCTCTCCGTGTCTTTAGTTGTCATGGCTTCAGGGGTGCATGGATCTGCCCTTGAGTTGTTGTTTGTGGTCTGTGTGCTTGTATTCTGTTTAGGTGGGACTTGACTCATTTATTGGCAGCACATTAACCAAAGTGTGGATCTGTTGGCCACAACTGCTAGAGAGCACCTCCATTTCTTGAAAAAGTCTGGCTTGTGCTGCTTAATGTGTCACAGCTTCCTGATCTATAGTCTGATGCAAGTCGGGAATGCAGAAGCAAATACCCCTTAGAGGAGGTCTTTCAGCCAACATCATTGACTGATTGTCACAGCGTTCTAGTTAACCTCATTTCACAGAGGCATCTGCCAGTCTTGTGCGATTTCACACCAGTGGATTGACCCGGACATCATAAGAACCGGTCACCATCATTAGCTAAAGGGCCTCTTTTGAGGGGCATTCACCACTGCCTTCTTGAGTTGTGTGCAACTATAGTGCGTCCAGTATCTGTAGATGGTGAGGAATCAACATTTGTATATCATTCATGCAAGAAAGCAAGCGTGGCCCTTCTACCCCTTGCTCTTTCGGTCTGAGGCAGGCAGATATCCAGGGGAAAGCCTGGGGGGCTCAGGTCTCCCTGAAGTCACCCTCCCCTGTTCTCGATACATAAAATTAACTTGGGACCCCTACCGAAAATAACTTCTGGCTACGTGCCTGGTCTGAGGTCTTCTCTTTTGGGTTTGTGGGGAAGCTGCTTAGCATAGTGGCAATTCGGCAACGAGTCGCAGTTCTCCAGAGAGTTGGGGGAAAGGAGAAGTGCAGTTGTTGTATTTATTCTTGGCTATCATGTGCACGAGGCCCTTGAGATTTGCACTTCTGTAAACACAATGCTGAGCCTTCCTTTTCTTTTTTTTTTCCTGGACCTTCACGTGCGTATTTGTGGTATTCCCGGCAGAACTCATTGGTATTACAGTATGTGGTGTGCACAGAATTGGATCGCAGGCTGCTTCATTACATGACTTAACTTTTGCAAATAATTATTCTAATGGCTACTTGTGCGATGAAAAGAATTTTTATGTGGTTGTGAATAACTGCGGGCACATAAGTTCTGCCTTTGTGGCTGCATGCCTCAGAATGTTTGTACTAATAATTAGTCTTGTGGAGAAAAACTAGGTGTAGAACAATAGATCATTGTGGATTGTTGCAGTGGCATTGGACACTTGGTAGTCTTTGAGATCGAGAACTTGGGCACTATCATCTGTTGTGTATGTGTCCGTGCTGTTTTTTTTTGTTTGTTTGTTTTCTCAAGGATCATTTTGTGCATGACAACCTGCACTGAATGGATAGGCAGGAAATTTGTCTTTGAATCTACTCGTTACTGCTGCATTAGTGGGCTAGACTCTATTTTTCAGGCATGCGTGATGCTGGGGCAAATTTTCATGCTTCACTGAAGAAGTAGTCCATGTAAAGAAGTCAGATTTCTCGCTCAGTTTTGTGCAGTGCTTACAGGCTCTATCAGTTATCACCAGGTGTGCAGTTCCTAAGTCATCCCTATCTTGATGGCACAAGCTCATCAGCATATACAGTAAAGCCTTGCTTACTGTAAAACCTCGCTGTTGCGTTAAGGGGGACGAGGGTCTTAAAACTAACTTTTTTATTTATGGCTAGAATCTTATGAAATTTTGCACACAGATGCATTTTTCTCTTCTGATTCCAAATATGTAATCATAATTGAGCTGGTGGTCTTAAATCTTAGAATGTCTAGAATGCAATTAGCTAATTTCTTATGCAGCTTTAATGAACTTTCTCAATGCATTTTGTTGCTTTTAATCACATGAACTGATAGCCAGAGAGTTCCCATATTTGATGACATTCTTTGTTTTTCTCTAAAGGGATGTCATCGCGATATATTACGTCGAGAGTAAAAGTCACAGTATTTGACACTGCAGCTTGTTAAGCTAATTGTAAATTGCTATTTATAAGTGGCCTAAACAAAAAAAGTAAGAATGTCATCGGGTATGGGAATTCGCTGGCTATCAATTCATGTAATCAGAAGCAACAAAATGCAATGAGAAAGTTCATTAAAGCTGCGTAAGAAATTACCTAATTACACTCTAGAATTTAAGATAACTTTTGATCTAAGACAACCAGCTCAATTATGAATACATTTTTAGAATCAGAAGAGAAAAACACATCTGTGTGCAAAATTTCATGAGATTCGAGCCATAAATAAAAAGGTCAGTTTTAAGACCCTCGTCCCCCCTTAACGGGTGCTGCGTTTTCATGAGCCAGTCCTGTCCAAGCAGCCACAGAAACCCATGCAGTACAGACTCTGTGGTTGCGTCACAACTGTGGCAGCTTTCCAGCATGCTAGGTTGGCTACATATAGCGCTCGCGGAACGGCGACAGAGCCAAAGCGGAACTTTAGACTCCATCGATGTTTAGCCGCCACCATGTTCGGCGGCTTCTGGCGTGTTGTGCCGATGCAGAAAACACTTACGGGCAGCATGAGTCTTGTTGCGGCTTTTGGTGCAGCTCCATTGCCACTGCAGCGAACGACTGAAGGTGCAAGTGCGAAACTATGCCACAACAAACGCGGCGCAGGGAGCACTGCACGAGATACAGTTGTGTGCTGGTTGACCCTGAAGCTTAATAGTGCGATCTGTACTACACGAGTCCAAACAAGCCCCCCACTACAGGAGGATTTAGCTGTGAAACGTCGAACGCAGCCTTGTAGCATGCAACAGTTGCAACTCGGAAGTCCTTCACATGGTTGAACAATGTTTCACGCCTGCTTTTTTGTTTTGTTATGTTCAGTTTTCGAATGGTCTAAAAACCCACACAACTCTAACATTTTTCGCGGTCTGGTGGGCTTCAAAGCAACGAGGTTCTACTTAACATGACTGGCTCCCAGAGATCCTGGTTATTAGACTGTTGGTCTCTTGGTGTTTGCTCTGAAAGTGTTGTCCTGCTTGCAACTCTTATCCTGTTATTGGAGCCCACTTATATGGTTCACTGCTTTTCAAAAACGTTGATGAGCATTGCAAGGCTCAAGGTTGACTTCATTCATGTCGATGTGTAGTTAAAACAGCACAGATTGTGTTGCATCTCGTGTGCGCCTTACCGGCATTCAGCAATTTGTGATCAAGGTTTAGACGCGTGCACTTGACTTTACACCAAGTGAAATTACAAAACAGAAATTATATGTTGAGAATGGGCCCAAACCGTCCCTTGTTGTTGGGAAGTTAGCATACTCATCAGGTAGAGCGCACTGCTGTGAGCATCTTAGCCAAGTTGGATTTCAGTAGCTTTTTTTTTTCTGCAAAAACTATTGCATTTAAAATTTAATACAGTACGTGAATGCAAAGCTAAGTAACTGTGCTTTTTAGGCATATAAGTATGAATAACAAATTGCGCTTTGGAGCAGAAAATTTTATTTGCCAAAAACAAGCTTTCAGGAAACACAACTTGAGAAGACACGCTAACAGCTAAAAGGAAAAAAACGTTATGAATTTTTTGAAATTCTGAAATATGCAAAATGTTTGATGTTCTATTGGCCACTACTTGTGAAAAAAACAAACTTCTATCCTGAATAGCATTCTTGCTTCAAAGCAATAACTGGAAACCCAATAGTTGGGCACCAGAGCATGACTGCCTGTGTTTCAGGCTGTTTTTCGTCATCACCGATGTCAGAACTGATTTCTCGAGAAAAGGCAGTAGTACCTTCAGACTTGCTTCTGCTCAGGTCATCGATAAAATTAATTGCAGAAAAAGTGGAGTCCTGAGATACGCAACGCTTTAGACCGCGTGTTGCACAATTGGAGGCTGCAAGCAACTTCGACGCTACCGCGTCTTCTGAGCCTGGGCACATTCAAAAATGCTGCCTTGCAGGAAACAAAGAACTGCATTGAAGTTTTATTTGTGTAATTACATGCCAGATGGCGCAGCATGCCCGTAAGCAACGCAGATGGCTCCCAAGTCCATCGGCGAAGTCGCCGTTAGCGGGAAAAGAGAGAACTACACCAGAAACGAAACTTCGGGTCTTTGACTACAGGTCAGATACGCAACGAGCCCATAAGCAGCACGAAGGTTCCGAAATCTGTGCACAAAATCATTGTTAGTGGGCTGACGATGCTTGATGTGTGTGTGCTAAGGAAAGAGTTAAAAAAGCAACAACTAGAATAAAGGGTTGGTACACCGTGATGGCCCAGCATAATGAGCAGTCTGAAAAGGTGCCGTAACTTTTACAGAAATGAGCATACAATAATAGCCCTGAGATAGCAGGTCCTAGACTCAGAATTTTTTTGATGGCATTAAGCCTAATGTTCTCTTTCGTTGTGATCATGCTGGCAGTTGGGCAGATGGGTAAATGGTATGAAGGGACAGCTAGCGCTACCGAACCTTTGATTTCCCCCCCCCCTTGTGTTAAATTTTTCCTCTCAATTCCGCTCTTGAAGCCTCGCGTTTCTCATCCATTCGTGCGTTCTTCCCGGCAAATCGATGTTGTCACAAAGCATAGAGTGATCAGCAGGGACCTTTAGATTGAAGGCACAGGTAGAGAGATCAGAATAGGCAGGAAAAACACATGCTGCACAGTCAGTCAAACCTTGGATATAGTTATATAGTTATATAGTTGGATATAACCAATATTCGTAATATAAAATTTGGTCTTTACTTGAGAAGTGGAGATAACTTGCCCCACATTTTAGCAACATTTCAAAGGTGCTTGTGGCGATTCACCACCAGTCACTTGAGTTCTGAGGCAAATCCTGCCACCTGCCATCCGAACAAGCACCTCTCGGGGCTGGGGAGTTCGACGTATCCGTTTCATGGCCAGTCGCGTACAGTATGTGAAGTAGAAAATGCATGTTTTTGTGAAGGATATTTACGGAGTGCTTTATATAGCCAGTAATTCATAATATCCATGTTCATTATATTGAGCTTTGACTGTACTTATGCACAAGGAATAAGATGTACAGTAAAGGTTAGGTACAACATATAGTGTGCGTTGCGTGCAAACTGTACCAACTGTTTGTTGGTAGCGGAAATATTCTCTCATAGAGCTTGTTCATGTCACATCAATAGCCCAGCGTGCCTATGGAGGCAACCATGGCGGTGCAACAACATGGCAGTTGAATGCAAAGGCAGTCACGATGTGACTGCATGAGTGGGGTAATCCGCTTGTCCAAATACTGCCCCCCCCCCCCCCCCCCCCCCACAGCCTTAAATGAAAGAAAGGGGTCGAAGTGAATGTCAGGGCCTCCAGTTCACGTCTTTCGGGAAACAGGATAGTGTGGGACAAAACATGGATGCTCTCAAGCTGCACATGTCGCCCTCTGTGCTGAATCCTGCTTCAAAATCTATCATGTTAAGAAAAACGTGAGAAGCGAAAGAATTGGACTTTGAGATGTCATAAACATCTAATGGCGTCCACTGAGATATGAAGTTGGGTTAGTTCTGTTCGTTTTGTGCGACAGATTGCTGCATTCATTTTTGGTGAAGAAACTCCTCAGGGCATGGTTGGCAAAAAAAAACCCTAGTTAAGGGGTTAAACAAAAAAGCTATTCTCAAAAACAGAGCTGAGCTAATGCGTGTGCTGCACTTTTCTGACACACTTCGTTTTATTCTTTCCTTCATGAGCTCTGGCTTGCTGACATTTTCTTTTGTCTCTCTTTTTCTCTCTCTCTTCCCTCCTCTCTTTTTTTAAGATATATAATGTCACGCCTGTCTGATTGGACACTTTTCCTCCAGGTCAGAACATGCCGTAGATGCCATTGCGGCGCAACTTTTTTTGTTAAGTCTCTTTCTGCCTGCGGCATTTCACTTAGCCTAATGTGTACTGCATTTATCTCTTTCTTTTTTTTTCCTTTTTCTGCATTGCTGGAGATCTTGGTAGTTTCTTGAGCTTTCTTGCCTGGCGCCTAACAGTTTCGTAGGCTATGTACTTTTTGCTCTTCATTGTTTGTTTTGTTTTTAACTCATTCATGTACGTCTAGGCCACGCTTGGTGTGCTTGGCTTGTAGTCGTGGCTGGCATTGAAATAGGCTCAGGTTCCTGTTGATCGTTGGTGCAGTACGAGTACTGTGTCATTGGTCGTTGGTGCAGTACGAGTACTGTGTCATTGGTCGTTGGTGCAGTACGAGTACTGTGTCATTGGTCGTTGGTGCAGTACGAGTACTGTGTCATTGGTCGTTGGTGCAGTACGAGTACTGTGTCATTGGTCGTTGGTGCAGTACGAGTACTGTGTCATTGGTCGTTGGTGCAGTACGAGTACTGTGTCATTGGTCGTTGGTGCAGCACGAGTACTGTGTCATTGGCGATCACGATCAATGTCTCTCATTTGTAATCTGTGCTGTGGTACAAGTCCAAGGGCGCTATCTTGAGGCAGCTTTTTAATGCTTTGGGGATCTGAGAAGCTTGTGGCTGGCAAAGCCCTTTGTACATATTTTTGCTCGTTAGTTTTTCACAGAGTAGCCTTGATGCTTTTTCATGGGTCAGCTGCTTTGTGAAAGGAACAGCATTGCCGGCATTCAGTGAAATATTTTCTCTCCCAATGTCTTTCTTGCCTTGCTGATGAACTGCTGATGTAGGTTTGTATAAGGTACAGCAGGCATTTTTTAGCTTTGTGTTTTGATCCTGATATGTGTCATTCTCAGCCATCAGTCTTCATTGCAGTTAGCCCTTCAAGAAACGCTACCTGCTTTTTCACAAGCTTATTATTTCACGTGCTTATCAGGTTGTGGCAGTTTCGTTTTGCATTTCTGACGGAAGACAGCTTCATTGGGCTGACTACCTTCTCTGCGAAGGGCATGTTGTCAAAGTGGGTCTTCAAGAATGGTCTAAAAGTAGTGTTGTCAGGTGATTCAGTTTTTTTTAATGTTAATATAGAGTTGTTCAGTAGAGCTGGTCAAACGAAATGGTTAAAAGCATTGTGGCTAATGCCTTTCAGGAATGCAGATGAGTTGCGCCACATCTTGATTTTGCCTAATGTCAGCCTGTGAATTAATGGGCATAGCGAAGGCTCACGTGCAAAGGTACTAACTATAGTGCTGTTTCCTGTGCCCATCACTGTCTGGCACTTTATGTGCAAAGTTATATAAATGTGGCGGCTTCTTGAAGTGTACACTTCATTATATTTTATAAGTGTGAGTGGTGCTAACTAACAGACCAATTTTATACGCATGTCAGAACTTCCTCCTGGTGAGAACTTACCATAGATGCCATTGCGGTGAAGCTTTTTGTTAGCCTCTTTCTGTGTGCGGAATTTCACTTAGCCTAATGTGTACTGCATTTATCTCTTCCTTTTTCTGCATTGCTTGAGATCTTGGTAGCTTCTTGAGCTTTCTTGCCTGGTGCACTGGTTTACCACTTGTCCTAAGTGTGAAGTGAATCGAAACAAGCACTGAATATAGCTACATTCTGGCTGATAACAAAGGGCTTGCCTGTTATAAATTCATGTTTTTTTTTGTGTGTTTTTTTCAGAAATTCTCGGTAAGATTTCAAAATAGTGCGAGTTTTAAAATGGAAGCTAAAGATCTTAGATGTACTACTCTTATCAGCAATGAGCCAAGAGCAGAAGACACCAGACATAAATCCTTTCCATGAAAAATTCCTTTACTTTATACCTCCTAGTATAAACTGACTTTATCTGGATACAAATCACATCTTAAAAATCCGCGCTTAAAAACGCAGTTGCATGCACCGCATTAAAAACTGTAGCTGCTTGTATCTATACTGCACCTCAGCAGGTTTGTCATGGTCATGAGTTTGTATGTTTGTGTTTGTGCATGATTGTTAGTTGCACGAGTAGTAATGCATTGTGACGTATTTGCTACTATATAGTATTCACTAGTGGCATAGAGGTCTTGCTTACGATGCTCCATAAATAAGCATTATTTCTGCTGTTTCAGTCCACTGTACTTGTGTGTGCCCATTGATCTTTCTTGTTATGAAGCTGAGTGCTGAGTAAGTGTTCAATGCTAAAGTGCGTGCTTATTTGTTAATCATAGAATAGCAGCTGAGAGTCGTCGGAAATTAGCATTGTGAAGGTCATTTCGTTTACTGATAGAATTATGTGCTGAATGTTGTTAGGATGTTGTCCGAAGTCCTCAGTTCTCTCTGAATAGAGAAAAATCTTTCTGGCAGTACCTAAAGAGCAGCCAGCCTCTACAGCTAGCCGTCATTCTTTTAGGTCACCAGCTTTCTCTTCACATGTGTAACTGGATTCAAGGATGGTACATAGGCTCACTCTTCCTTATCCTCCTCGCAGATGTCACAAGGCTTGGTCGAGCCATCTGACATCGACACTTTCGAGGCGACGCAGTCCCGTGACTGTGAGCCTTCGCCGCCGCAGCCGTTGCACCATGGCTCCAAGACCAACTTCTTCAGCCCAACGGGGAGTGGCTTCCTGCCCGGAGATGCATCCCAGCACCCGATTCCTCCGAGCAGCCTTGGAGGTGCTGCTCCCTCAAACAGCATCCCCCTGCAGCCTCTGCGCTGGCCACAGAGCCCATGCCGCACGCCACCCCGGAGCCTGACCAGTCCCACGGTCGGCTCGCCGCTGCGCCGCCCGCCGTTGCCATCACCCGGATCGGCACCACGGCGGCTGGGCGGCAGGACGAGTCCCTCGGGCCGCCGGTTCGTCTCCGAGAGTGAACTGGACCAGGCCAATGGCAACTATCCGCCGTGTGCGCCACCTCCCGACCTTTCCGCCAATCGGACACTGCTCGGCTGGGAGGTGAGGCAGCAGCAGCTGCAGCATCCTCCCCGACCCGGGTCGCGGGGAGACGTCAGGGTCACGCCGACTCCGAGTGGTGGTGTGTCAACTGCGCGCCGGTTGAGCGGCGGAGGCACCCCTCCGCAGGGCAAGGGCTCGGTGCTGGAAGGTGTCCATCCGGGACGGGCTGCTCCACGCCGGCCCATGTCATTTGTGAAGGCATTGGAGATGACGGACTCTCTAGAGAAGGGCACTGGCGGAGCGCGGCCTCAGCGTAACACCAGTGCCGACGGCACAGTGCCCGCGTCTGGCGAACGGCGCTCCGTGTATGACATGAACTACGAGATTTCAGTGTAGCTGGTCAGCTTTGTGGTGGTGTGTGCCGCCTTGAACACGGGGCACAGTGTTGAAACCTGTCGTGTCCGTCAAAGTGTTGCAGACCGAGTGGGTGAAACAGAGTCCTTGTTGCTTTGGCATTGTGCCAGATGTTTGTTCCAAGTCTCTGTGTTCAGGCCATCTCTAGGCTGTGGCGTGCCCGCAGAAACCTTCGTGCCATCAGCAGAGGTTGCAGTAAACTCTTGAGCACATTGTCCCTGCTCCGAGGACAGCATCTGATGATTGAGGACTGCACTGGGACAAAGAAAAAGGGAGGGCTTAAAAAGAACTGCCAGGGCTTGGCCCCCTCACGAGCAAAGATTGTGCGCAGGGACCCTGGCCTCCTGAATGACATCGGCTGGCCCTGGTGTACTGTAACTGTATGAAACTGTGAGCTGTTATGTACATTAAGTGCAGCTGTAGAGACATGCTTGTTTTGTTGATTGGTAATCCATGTTTCTTGTTGTTTTCCGTGTTCACGAAGGCACATCTGTAGAGAGAGTCAGCATTGGTGTGCCAAGACTGCTACGTTATTATTGTCATAGTTATTGCCCCACTTTTTTGCTATCTCTTGTAACCTCAAAAGTCAATTACTCTTTTTTTTTTTCCCCCCCTTTTCTTCTTACCGAGCTTGAGTGTTATTTATTGCTGTTGAGACTTTCTCCCTCAGAATGCAGAGCTAGGCAAGCCACCTCTGTCATTATAGCTTTCTGCATGGGCTCGCGAGCGTCCGGCTAAGCTAAGCAAGTGTACAGCTGAGGCTTCTTGAGAGGAACAAGCAGGTTATCTTGTTGAGCAGACACTTTTTGCTATGCTTGTGTGGGCCACTTTAAAATGCTCACTTCTTTACGGCTGTATTTAAATTGTAACAGTGTACATATGTGTGAATATGTCACGGGTCTTGCAGATCTTTTTCATGCACCGCCACACAGTCTGCAGTGTTTGCCACAGCCTTGCCATTTTCGTTTTCTTGGGTTATCAAAAGAGGTGTCATGACTGAAGGAACGCTTTGGTGATTCCTCTCGGGCCTGTGGTCTATAGTATTACCATTTATTTGTCAAAGTGCCAATTCGAAAGAGTAATGTTCGAAAAATGTGATTGCACTGTCCGGCGTGTAGTTAGCAGTTAGGGCCCAAGTAACGTTCTTTCGGGGCCATTCTTTCTCCACTGTTTCCTTTATATGCACTATTAATTTCTTTTTTCTGTGTATGTTGCAGTTATAATGTGCACAGATTCCTCTTTTAATTGTTGGCTTGTCTTTAGAAGGAGTTGTTTCTTTTGCACACTGCACAAAGCAGTTCCGTGTGTTTGAAAATATAAGGATCATCATCACGCACTGGGTGCAGTGAGTTCAGTTGCAGTTGACACTTATACTTAAAGAAGTGGTTTATACACACTGGCAGAGCCCCTTGCTGGCAGGGCATTTTTTTTTTCTTTTTACATACGGTATGTTTGTGCATGCTGACTGGTTGCTGACATTTTAGAGGTTAATAATGATCTAGCATCATTTTTATCTGGTTTGTTGAATAAATGGAATCAGTTGACTGATGTGAAACTGTGCGAGCGTGTGTTTTGCAGTGGTGGGAATCTGATGTGTGGTGGCTCAAGTGATTAGGGCTAGTTGAAAACTGAGTGAGGACGCAGGTGACCGTGGCCCATGTACATAGGCAGTTACAAGCAGAGCATTTGTCAAAGATCACACCTTGTTTTTATCCCATGCACGTTTGGTGGCATGTTTTCAGTCAGATGCATTCAAGAACAGAAAAGAGTATTCTTTAACAATTGGATTTGTGATTGCTGCAGTGCAATTAAAAATGGCTTTGAAATAAAGCTTGCAAGAAGAGCTCATCTTGTGTGAGTGCCATTTTATTTATGTACAAGTTTGATTTAAAGTTCTCACCAGTTGTATCAACTTTGTGATGTACCCATTCCACTCCTCAGAAGCAAAGCTAGGCTGATAAGCTACCCTTCAGGAACAGCACCAACATTTTTCTTGCCTGAAAGCATGGTTGCATTGTTGAGGGTATTGCAAGAGTTCCCAAGTTCTTACCCCACTCACGAGTCGCTGTCATTGCAACACCGTTGTGAGGTCATAGTCGAAAGCAATGCTTTTCCTGCCATCACTCTGGCCTTCGTCACAGTATCAACAGGTGCCACTTACTGTCTTGCCATGAAGCCCAGTTTATCAACATGTAGTTCAGCACACTACAAGTACTCGTGTTCCTCCGATTCTTTCTTTATGCTTTGTCTTAACACTAGTTTATCAAACTTCATGCCCCACAAAGGCCGACCGCATGGCATGCAAAGTGGGTGACGCCTATCATTCTCATGTCCCAACAGCACTCGCTACCAAGGAAGTAATGTAAAACTAAGCTCTTTGCTTGCCGCACTGCTGTTTTTTTTCTGGTCCCCATTGAAATAGTATTGCACGCGAAAGTGATGAGCTAATTGTGGCTAGCAAGAATTATGTGTCCCGGCGCAGTTGCCGGAATTCTCGAGGGGCACTGCTACAGTCCTCTAGCTTATCAGAGCTCTGTTGTCTGTAAAAATGAGATATGGAATCTTGAGACACTGACCTCTCAAGCTAGACTACGCTCGTGAACGGCCTTTCGCGTAGCGGCGGCCGGTAGCCACGTTTGACCTTTAGACTGACCTCTGACGTCATACCAGGGTGAGAGATGGGCTCGTGGGCTCAGTCACAGTGGGACATCGTCCTTTAAAGGCTAGACACAAGAAAAAAATTGTAGGGTAATCCGTACTAAGCTTAGGACTTCTCTTCTGCAGGAATGCATGTGTGATGTGTCATGCCCTAGCTTGCGGAGCCATTCCGAGATTGTCCATAGTTGAAGCTTTCAGCCATGGTCTTGTGTGAAACTGATCACACACCTGCCGATCGCCCGTGGTAGCAGTGGAAGCTTCCGACTCTGACAGAACTCTGACAGAGGGCCAGCGACGGAGGCCTTGCGCAGCTGCTCCGTACTACGCGCGGAACCGGCACCCAGCTGGCCCACTCCCCGCGGGCGACTGCTGGTAGCGGCTGGCGATAAGATCTTGCCTTAGAGGTGGTGTTGCCTCGAGTGTTTTTGCACGTCCTACTCGTGTATGTCAAAACCCAACCGCTTTTTTTTTTTTTTTCGCGTAGCATTCATCCTGCGTTTCTGTGTCGGCTGAGTTCACTCCGTTTCTCGTTTCTGCGCGCTGCTTTTCTTCCTTGAAGCCATCGCTCCCCAGCCGAAAAAAAAAAGTTTCTAGCTTGTTTCAAATGGATTCGAATGGTGCACAGTTGGTTCCGATTGGTTAAAACTGGAATTGATTACGGCTGCTTGGACCAATTGGACTTTCCATCGAAGATATTATTTTCCAACTGATTTCAAAATGACTCAAAAATTACCGAAATACAATTGGTTCCTATTAAATTGGAATCGTGGTTTCCAATTGGCGCCAGTTAGACTTTTAAACAGTTTCATTTGAACCTTTCTGTCTGTGGTGCAGCGGTGGCTGAGTGGTTAAGGCGCTCGTCAACTGAGCGGGAGCACCCGGGTGTCATGCCAAGAGCATACCAAGAGCTATAATGCGCCTCCTCTCAGCCCGTTGGACGAGCCAAGACCCGGCTCCGAGCTGCGCAGCGCGATCTCCCACTGCTCCGATGGGCAGGCCCACTTGATGTGGGATAGGGTGGCGGGGTGGCGTGCCCACGTAACGTTGGTGCCCGCCGCAGAACGGGAGAGAACCGCGGGATTTGGGAAGGCATGCGTTTGAAGCTGGCGCCGGGAGATTTCGTGCGTGCGGGGTAGGGACCTGTTGGCCGGTGGGTAAAGGCGTCAGTCAAGTCGGTAATTTTGGGTGATTTCACGGAAAGACGTATACAGCACTCATCTCACTTCGATGTGGACACCTCAACTGCGCCGGGAGGGTAGGGATGAAAAGTATGAGTTGCCGTATACTGGAGGGCTCCGGAACAACATTGACCAGCTGGGGATCTTTAAAGTGCTTCATTGTTGAAACTGGTACTTTGAGGAAGGAAACATAGTAACTGTCTCACATCTCGGCAGAGACCTCAACCGCGCCTTAAAGGAATGCATAAAAGAGGAAGTGAAAGAAGAAATAGAAAGAGAGGTAACCTAGTGGTGGGCTGCGGAATAATTTCGACCACCTAGGAGTCTGTAGCGTGCACTGACGCACAGCACACGGACACCTTGTGCACTGCTTTCGCGTCCTTGAATGGAATAGTGGGGGAAGAGAAGGAAAGGTGCAGACACTGTCTGGCTGATCTCCTTTGAGTGTAATTGGTTTCGAGATAGGCTGAGCAGCCGTACAAGAGTTTTGCAGAATGCGAATGGGCAGTATGCGTATTATATGCTGCGTTAGATGGGGCCGCTAATCAACAGTGCTCATCATTAGTGTTTCGGCATTGAAGATAAAATGTGTTCTTTGCTCTGAAGATTTTCGAAGACGTGTGCGTGGCTTTAAGAACGAGACAGTTCACTCCGCTGCTCACAGATTCATGACTGCCTCTGGAAGGATTCCCTTCTAGATGTCCGATTCCGCGCTTCTTTTTCTTATCGTTCCAAAATTAATGTTTGTTTTTTGATCAATAGGGCTTTCTTGCCTCTCCTATTTTTTTCTTGCCGTTCTTTCTTTTAGTTTATTTTCTTTTTTCCTCTCCTTTACTTCACAATTCTATTACCTGCTTTTCACGCTTGCATGGGTATGCGCCATTCTCCGAGGGCACAACGACAAGCGTGTGCGCAGCGCGGTGGCCGCTCGGTCCAATCCCCACCAGGCAAGCCCAACCTGTTG